>NW_020439006.1:5933-55991 GCF_000699045.2 Agrilus planipennis | reverse complement strand
TAGCATGACTAATGTATATAAAATCGGCTTGATGAGATTTTTTAAATATTTTGTAATCCTTTTTATATTTATTTTTTAAGTTACAGTGGATATTATCTCCATTTATATATAACATCTATATCCCTTATTCTTATTGATGAGACAGTTGTTTATTTTAATTTTATCTCCCATTTTATTACTTGAAGTTAGATTTATTTGTACGTGCAAGTAAACAGTTCCAACTTCCAACCCAACTTCAGATTTCACAAAGTTAGTGACTCTTTCATGACTCTTTTTTTTGTGACAAACAACAGACCTCAATAACAGACATTCCATTTTCTTAAATGCATTTGAAATGTAGCTGGTAAGGTAATAATTTAGTATTTGCCAATCAAAACAACGTAATTATTGAACACTTAAAAATTGTAAGCAACGTGTTTCATCGTTCAAGTTTCCAAATTTTTGAAATGTCCTGCTTATAATGCAAGAGTCCTTGGAGTCCTAGAAGACATAAGGTCGTCTTAATAACGATGCCACGATATTTCGAAGTCACATCCATATTCAACTTCACCTGGGACCAAGTGGCGCAAGGCTTTTGGAGACGTTATCCAAATCCAAACAGGTATGTAGGTAGTAACTTTTTTAATTCTCAAACAGCAAGTAAAATTTCAATATTGTAACAAATATTTTTAATAAGCAAACATGTCTTGACTGAGGACACAGTCAGTAGAGAAGTGAAAGAAGGAAGACTTATAAGCAAAAGACTAATATCCAAGACTAATCCCTACCCAAAATGGGCTGAACGATTTATTACAACTAAGAAAGTCTTTATAGTTGAAGAATCAATTGTAGATCCTAAGACCAAGACATTGGTGACCTACACCAGAAATTTGGGTTATGTAAAAGTCATGGTATGCTTTTAAATGTCATGTAATCCATTCATGTTGAGATTTTAACTCTTTTCAGAGTGTTATTGAGAAGGTTGTATATACAGAAAGTAAGGATCATCCAGGTAAAACTGTAGCTGTTAGATCAGCTTGGATTGACTCACAAATAAAGGGATTTAGCAGAGCTATTTGTGCTTTTGGTTATGAAAGGTTCAAAAAAAATTGCAACAAGATGGTAAGCAACAGTTTAATAAATTCTAAATTAATATAAACCGTGCCTTTATGTTGATGCCCTTTTTATAAACTCCCTGTTTACAACTAGATGATCAGTTTTCTGTTATTTAAAAAGTTCTTGTTTACTATGAATCTTTGCTCACTATATTTTTAGAACATTCCAAAAATAAAAATATATCTGTTTAAAAATAAACACTTAGAAGTAAATAAGTTCTTAAAATAACATAATTTTTCTAATGTTTTTGAACTTCCATAGGTTGTAGGATTCAATCATGTCCTTCTCAACCTTTTTCCACCACAAAGTGGAAATGGTTCGCTTCACCAAGAAGCTACAACTCGAAGTAAACTAAAAGATGCAGCTAAAAATGCTTCAGAGCATGTCAAATCTAAAGCTGTCCCCATTTATGCTTCACTCCACCCCAATAAGTCCTAATCCTGAAATGCTACTTGTATTGTACGAATTTTTACGTTTCTTTTTTCCATAATAATAGCAAATCTGCCAGTAAACAATAGTCATTACAGTTATTACTTGTAATCGATAATATAAAGACATTCCTAAGCATTATCAATTCATAAACTTCTGTAATTTCTTTTACATGGCCTTTAAGTGGTTAAATAAATTTCTATCGATGCATATGAGCTGGCTCTCATTAAAAAAAAATCAGTTTGTATATAAAATTTTTTGTAATATACACAGAGAAATCATTTCATTCATTCATTTACTGTTTATAAAATGAAAAAAGGCATTAATTAATGGCAATTACAATTAAGCTTCTCAAAGGTAACTAGTAAAAACAAAATATTGTAAGCACTGCCATAATTTTACTCTTAACGTAATAAGTTTGTTTTTATATTGTAACAAGGGACATATGTATTCATTCCTGGGCAGTGATTGGTCTCTTTTGTTCTTGTGTTACCGCATAAACGATAATTCTTCAGTAGTTACCCTCAGTAGACGTGTGTGAACTCCCTAATGTAACAGCATTTGGATGGGGACCGAAAATTGGGGTTTCCAGTAGCTTGTTAATGTACGAACGTGAACCTTTTAATTTCAGACTGAAATTGTGGGGTCAAATGGATTTATTATATTGTTCTAGTTAGTTTTTTGTTTATTAATATATTAATGTGTTGTATATAACGGTAATAATTAATATTTGGCATTTTCGCAAAGAAGATCCGGTTGGCAGAAAAGAATAATACGTGTAATTGTACAGTAGGAGATACTTACTTACCATTTATTATTATTAACTAAAAAAACAGTGACCGAAAATGGCTTTTGTAATAAATAAAGCAAAAGTAAACATAGAAATGTATTTTACCACGCTTGGTATTTAAAAACCCACCATTTGTAAATGCAGTTTACAAATAATCTACCTACACAATTCTACTGTGTATGTCTTGGAATAATAACAGTCATTATTGATTAAATTAGTTCATAGTTAATTAATCAAATAATTACCGCTAGAATATAATGTATATATCGATGCTAATTAATCTGTAGTAGGTGTACTAGTTGTTAAATGTAATGCAAAAATATATATATAATTGCAAATTGTTTAAATAAATTAGGTAAATGTTTTCTAAATTGTTTTATTTGTAGGATTTCATCACCAAACAAAAAAAAGGTAAAAAAAGCCCCTTATAGCAGTGGAAACCGATATTGTCGACGGGGTATCAAACAGACTTAAACAATTTTTTGTTTACTTTTAAACTACATACTTATAGTTTTATGTTAAAATGCTAATGCTTTATCTTGGGGGATTTTAAAAATGCAAATAAGGCATTACTTCAATATTATAGGAAACCATTACGGAAAAAATATAAACCGCACCTAACAACTTTATATACCCAATTTTTCTTGCTAATTAACAAAGGATAAAATTAATTTTTATGAATATTGGGTATTGTATTGGTAAGAATCTGAATTTTTATCTATATAATTGTATATGTACGTAGGAGACGATACAATGGGTTTGTTTCATGGTTTATTTGAGAAAATGCAAATTTTCTTTAGCTTCTCGGGCCCCAGTTAATCCGTAACTATCGTGAAATCTGTTCTTTTGACTGAAAAAAAAAATTAAGACGTATGACGTTTAAAAACGATAATGAAATTATTGAAACTTGTGAGGTGTTCATTAATTTCACAGTTTTGATTTACGTATAGCGCTATTGTATTTGAAATGTGGGTGCGTGTCCAATTAATCTAGTCTTAGAATATTCAGTTCTATTCGTTGACGTTATCTTTAGCATTAAATTGCGAATTATATATTAATCTAATGTATTTTCTATTCTTATTAGCGTTAGGTGATTTTTTTTAAATTTATTTAAAAACATCGTCTATTAAATCAATAACTAATTTTAGGAATAAGAATTGTCGTTCTCCAGCCCTTTGAGGACTGTCCAGAATGTGATCCTAACGATTATCATCCCGTTTGTTCCCGTGGTAGAGCTTATTACAGTCTTTGCAAGTTGAAAAGGGAAATGTGTCTACAAGAATTTGGTAATTATTATTTTTTTTATTTATTATTTTTTCGTAATTTGGTTTGGCACTTTAGATGAAAGTTACATTTATTATGGAGCCTGTAAAGTTTCTCATCCACATTCTAAGGGACATTTTGGAAAATGGTACCCGCTGCTCAGTATGTTAGCGGAAAGTGTGGACAGAGAATGACATACATAAATTAACATGTAACAAAAGTCTAATAGTAAATATAAAACTTTTATTTGGTCATCAAGAAATAGTGTTTAGTTTTAATCCCATTGTAATTTAATCGGTACCTTATGGTACGCGTTGCTTAACACCCCTCTTAAGTTCCATATATTTTTAAAAGATTCGGGCTGAGTATTGTATGAAGAGTCCACAGCTTTTACCCAAATTTCCACCTGAAACAATCAGTTACAACCGTTTTTGATACAAATAAGTATCCTCAAGCTCAACTTACTTCTTTAGCATTTTTTGAAACAGGTACCTGAACAGTCCATAGAGACCATCCCCAATGCTGTGGGGGTTCTGCAGAATCCTGTTGAATAATATCTGCGACATGCCAGGTATCTCCCTTATCAATTGTCACGTCGACACGTATAATTTTTTTACCACCTCCCGACCAAGCGTAACCTTAACAAAATATTTTAAATTTAATAACACACGCCAAAGCTAAATCATTACCATAAGCTGTTATATGACCGTCTCGAACTGTAACGGTTTGATTTGGGGAAGGTACACAAATAGCTGATGTAACCGGTAGTTCTTGGATTGCAGGTGATTTTGAAAAATCGACGTTATCCCAATCAATGCCGGGGGAAAACCCCTTGTAGTCGTTCTGCTGCCAGTGACTGTCGCTCTCATTGTTTGAGACTATAATTCTTTCTTCAAAACGAAAATTTAAAATATAAAAATAATGAATTTATTAATTATGACCAAAAATGTACTTAGCCACTTAACATTCCGAGCCCCTACCACTCCCGGTACTATTACCCTAACTGGGAAACCGTGGTCCCTGGGGATAACTTCGTTATTCATTTCGTATGCCAATAGAACGTCACCCTTTCGATCTATAGCTTTCCAGAAGGGAATTGAAGCACCGTAAGGCTTTTTGGTCGGGTCTGTATCTAAACCTTCGAACTAATTACAAATAAAAATAATGAAATTGCTTATTAATAAAAAAAGTAACAAGCAATTACTATTAAAAATTATCTTACTTGTACATGTTGAAAATTGGAATTTTCGTCGATCCCCATTGATATTAAGACATCTCTCAGTAACACACCTGACCACTCAGCATTACCTAGTGCTCCTACGCCCCAACTTAGACCTTTTACGGGCTTAACCTGGGTTAAAGTTCCTTTTAGTGCGATATCAAATGTAAAGAAAAAAATTAAGGTAAAATTGAGCAATAAAAAACCACTTTAGTTTTTCAAAAGATCAAAGCTCAGTGGTGCTAACTTGTATCAAAAAAAATATAACAAATATGTGACTAATTATTATAAAATACCTCAGTCATTTCACTGCGACGATTACCAGCACACATAATGGTGGCAGTGATGGTGTGTTTTGGTAATTTTTTAAGAGATTCCACTGTCAGTTTTATACTTTTGTTGGTCCCCTCAACATCTACTTCTAATTCATATTTCTTTGGATCCACTTCCGGAACAGGAAGGTGATTTCTGACGTAGAAAAGTTCGCTAAAATCCACCCTTATAAATTGTCCAATGTTACAATGAATAAATTAAGATATTTATATACTTTGGGGTGATAAAGTTTGCCACGAGTAACGTTGGTGGTAATTCAGCGTTAAACGGTTTCTCTGATGCTGGAATTAAAGCTGCATGTCTAATAGGTTCCTTTATAAAAGGGTCCGAAAAATCTGACGTGGTGCTGGAAGGTTTTTGATCATCAACCAGATTTCCTACACATCAATTAAATAACCAGTTAAATAAAAAATTCATTATAAAAGACGATATACATATTTTCTTTACCAATTCGTAAAGATTCCAGTATTTCATATACAAAATCTGCATGGTGTTGCCCATATAATTTCCAAAAGGGCTCGACAGAAGCCCCTGCTGCTAAAAGTATTTGGTCCCCACCTGGATGTGCATCCACAAATTCTGTGATATCATACACTCCATCCTTATATGTTACCCAAATTCGTTTTTCCCTAAGTATTTGAAAATTTGCTTTAAGTACTTGTAATTAATCACCCTGTATATAATTTAAGTTATTAGATGACCCGCAATACAGGTGTGCTAGAATGGTAGCTAGTCATCCATAGTCAGAAATATTAAATACAATAAAATAAAGAGAAAATTAATTATAATTATGTTCACCTCTCGCGATGTTCTGCTACTTGCTTTAGAGTGTAATTCGGTAAATTTTCTTTTAAAGCCCCTGGTTTTACAAGGGTTTTTATTTCTTTAAGATAGGCGACATATTCTTCATCTAGATAAAAAAAAATTGTAACAAAATAAAATGTTGGAATAAAAAACTTACAAAATAATTTATAAGATAAATAAGCAAGTACAGTTGCTCCTACAAATAAATGACAATTTAAATTGCTTTCTTTTTTTACATCTTCTGTAGAACAATTATTTGATAAACTGTTCTGTTGATTTAGCACAGATAATGTATATGTTTTTTGCATCCATCTACCTGAAAACAGTCTGAAAAACGATTATCTTAATTTTTATTTATGCAAACTATAATTATTCTTAATATTTACCGCTGTAATCTTTTCATATTACAGTAATATACATGTAGTCACAAGGTTAATTAATGAGTCAAAATATACGTTTGTTGGTATACAAAACATTTACGTAACGATACAATTATTGATAAAGAAATTATTATGAAAACTAAAAAAATTGCGAATTGTGGTTTTAAAGTATTAACAATTTTTAATTGAAGTTTTTGTGGTTTTAACGGTTTTAAATTTGTTGATTGATTAAAAACTAGTCGTAAAAAGGTAGTTACGCAAATAATCCAGAGCATAATTAAAATAAAAAACAAGGAAAATTTTAAGCAAAGAATAAATTCAAAATTCAAACTTTTTTAACAGTTGTTGTAACACACATAGGTTCATTATTATTTCCCGTATTTCAATATCGAGACACATCCTCTTAAAGGAGGGGGTGGTGAGGAGATTTGCAACAAAATGAATATGAATGTGAGGGTGACAGTTAATGACAGGAAAACATCTTTTCGTATTAAATATTCTGTGCACGGCTTTAATTTTATCTTTTAAGTGTATGCTATTAAAAATGGTTGCAATTTATACACGAAAATGTATAGTGAAAAGGGTGCAATAAGAAAAATACCACTTGAAATGACAAAAACATGGGTGGGTGTATAGGAATTTCACGTGCAAGAAGTGGTACAGAAGAATCTTCTAGTTCTACTTCAAGACCTAGTACAGGTATTTTGATAAGTTATATACGAATTTTTCTAATTCAACCTTAAAAAAGCATGACTAATTGCATTATGTGTTTGACGTTTGTTCTCATTAACTTTGAGGTTAGTTTCTTATCTAAACGTTTTTTTACTAGTATTTGTCAAAGTAACTTTAATATCTCTTACGTTTTAAATAAATTTAACCCTGTTTTGCTGTATGTGTAGGTAACAGTAGAAAAAATCACCCTTTGTGCCATGAAACGATTCGATGGAAGTCGGACGTTCCTTTGACCGAAGGTCAACTTCGTAGTAAAAGAGACGAATTTTGGGAAACAGCCCCGGCCTTCGATGGCCGAAAAGAAATATGGGACGCATTACGTGCCGCTGCGGTCGCAGCAGAAGCAAAGGACTATGAATTAGCTCAAGCAATTCTGGATGGGGCCAGTGTGTCTGTGCCAAATGGATATCTGACAGAGTGTTATGATGAGTTAGGGGCCAGATATCAGGTCCCCATTTATTGCCTTTCATATCCAATAAATATAGTAAAAGAAGACAGCGGCAGGGAGTCTCCAGCTGAATGTTCAGAACCATTGGATGGGGGTACAGAAACAACACTCAAATTACGCTTATCACATATTTGCAGTGATGTTAAGTTATCTGTATATACCACAGACACTATTGGAGTGTGCAAGAAAAAGTTACAGGTATTTAGAGTTAATTTTTGCAGATTGATTTCTCATTTTGTTGCTTTTCAGAGTCAGGAAGGGATTGAGTCTTCGAAACAAAGATGGTTTTATGGAGGTAAACTACTGGGTGATAAGTTGCATGTGGAAGAAGCAAAAATTCCATCTGGAAATGTTGTACAAGTTATAATAAATCCAGAAGTGATAACACAGCCTGCACAAAATTCATGAGACTGCATAATAATGTACACAAACTTTTGTAAGTGTTTTTTTTTTTCATTCTTTGTATTGTAAACTTTGTGATTCTTTTTTTCAGTTATATGTTATGGCATCTGTGTGATTTTTCAAGCGTGTAAGTACGTGGACTACACCATATCAAAATAAATAAAAGAATAACAATAAATTAGTATAGATAAGGTACGGTTTTATATAATTAAAATAACGATATTAACAATAACTTCAGTGTGGTTGAAAAGAATCAATAGTAGGTGTTTTTTGATTATTAATTATTAAATTCAGTCATTTATTATCTTTTAGTAGACATTCCATTCTTTTATAAATAAATTTTGATAGACGAATTTAATTATAATATGTATAAGGGTGTTGTTAAAAATATTGTTTAATTTCGTTACAAGTTCAGAAAAGGAAAAGGTATACACATTTTAATTAACTGACAGTAACAGAGGATTCCAGTTTTATTTTAACTAAGTACTGCCGTTTTTAACTAAACTAAATATTTTGTTTTATTTTTTTTTAGAAGTCAATAATTTCTGATATTTTTTCGTTATGATATCCCATCTATCCTATATGCGTGCCTAAACGGTTTAAAATTGCACAGTTTGCTTGCTATTTTTGATTTTTTCGACTTAATTCGGTTGCGTACAGTTTTTACAAGCCTTGGATGTACAGAAGCTTATTTAAGGCTAACTTATTATAACCTTGGACTGAACTATATTTAATTTTATTTCTTGGCTTAGAACGAGCGATTAGCGTTACAATTTTTGTTAAAAGCGGCTTTTGTATCATATAATTTATTATTGCAATATAAAATAGGCCAATTAAAGGAGAATCCATTCGAACTATGTAATGTATATATTATCATGTTGTGTAAATTTTTATTCGTTTTTCTTAGAAACGAAATTCTCTTTTGTTTCGTTTTTATTATTCTCATTTGTCCTGTTTATTCTCTTATTCGCTGCCTTCTCATGTAAAATAAATTCTGGAGGACAATAAAAAAAGTTGCTGTTGTACTGAAAATGTTTTTGTTTTATGTAATTGTTACGAATTGTTCTTTTTGTTTTTAATTATTCAAATGAGAATAATAAGATCGTAAAGTCTGTTATACGATTCAATTTTTGCAGTGTTACCATTTTAAAATCTAATAATTATTGTAGCATGGTTGTGTAGCAGTTTCTTTCGCATTTTCTTCGTAATTGCTTGGATATTTAAACTTAATTTTTATAATTTTACCATGAGAAATCGTTAATGCTACCATTATAAATGATATTGTAGTATACAAAACAGAGTCTATTTTTGTACACATTGATTTTCAGTGTGGCACACAGCTCTGTGCAATATATTGTAAATATTTGTATGTTATACTAAGATATTATTAAATATTTAAATTAATTCATTCGTTTTTATTCTTATATTCAAGGTATATCGTTCTGAGTGCGTTACAGAGTTCGTGTGCGTTTAATATATTATGGGAAGTCCCAAAACTTGCGCCAAATTATTATTTCAAAATTACAAGAATAAGTCAAGACAATAAATAGAAATAGAAAAAAGTAATTAATGATTAAATAAAGGTGAAAGTTTTAATACAATTCATTTTTTATCAGTACTTTCTACAGTTTTTTCAATTATGGTGTATGTGGTGTACAATATTGAGTAATAAATTAAAATCGCGCCCAATATAACTACTGAAACAGTTATAACTGTTTTTCTTGATACTTTTAAGTTCGTTGATTTCTTAAATTCGGTTGTCTTCCTATCTGGAACTAATTTTAAAGCAGTCATGTGAAGTGGTCTTGAATACTAGAAAAATGTTATGAAATAACATATTAGAAAGCTCAGGTGGCATAGGCAGAACTGAAAGTTAACTTACGTTAATTTTATTAGTTATTGCCATTTGTAAAGGGCAAAGGCCTAACAAAATAGGCAATTTACCACCACTGCTCCTTGTGCCCCTGTATGCTATCTGATTAAATAGCTTTGAACTTAATCCAATCATTCTGATATATCTGATTAGTTTTATCTCCGATAAGGTCTGTAATTAAGCTTGTTAAAACGAATTGTTTATTGGATATTTAAACGATAAATTGCTATCTTCTTGTGCTTCTTGTTTATCTGCTATTTTAACCAGCAGTCTATATTTTTTAATCTATGATTCTAACCTCAAAAAAGTTTTGTGATAATCATTGTTAAAAAATACTGATAAATTGTGTTATGGTTATCAAACGATACAGCAAAGAGCAGCACAAATTAAGTGTGAGTAAAAAGTATACCTTTTGCTGTTATTACATAAGTAATTGTAGATTTAAAAGCTCGATTTAATTGTTCATCGAGTGGCTGATAAGCTTAATTCCAAGCCAAAAATGAATAGCAGTAATTCTGTGACTCTGAAAAAAGTATTTGAAAATATGAGTTACCCTGAGGCAGTGGAAGACTTCAGTTGTGGAAATGTAGGTTTTATTTAAGTAAAATAGCAAAATAATGACAAAGCAACTTTTAGAATTGGTTTAAAACGTTGAGCGGTTTTGAGGAGTACCAGGTGGACGAAAAGAATGGAACTGTGCTCGTTTCAAGTCTCTTAGAACTAGAATATATGATGGATAATGTTGTAAACGCGAACAATTGTTTTCCAAGCAAGGAGAAGATCTCATTTCTTTTAAAGTAATTACCCCCATTTTTAGCATTCACCATTGATTACAGTACCTATCTGAATGTATATGTACTTTGTAGGCTATCAAAAACTATAGAGAGGAATTCAAGAACTATTTGCCAGATTGAAGCTAAATCCAGGGGAATTTTAATGAGAGACACTCAATTTCAAGCTTTACCATTTCTTTGTGAAAGTCTAGTGTACTTCACAAGTCTGGCAAATGAAAAAAATGATATCAAAGACGTTGCAGTATATGTGCTTTGTGACGATACATTTTTGGGACTGTTGGGGCCATTAATAGGAGCAGCAGTTGCAAGTGGACAACGGATTGTTTTACAAGCTGACTCTAGAATTTTTCCTGTCTTAAGCTTTCTAATTAAACTAGCAAGAGAGCTTGAAAAGTAAAAAAGAAAAAGAATAACTTCTAAAGACTAAATAATTAATGTTTTAGTTGTCCTCAGCTTATGTTTACTGTTACTCCCTATGAGTATAAGATAGACAGATGGGTTGGAAATAGTTTAGTTAAAACTCTTGTTGTAGTTGACAACTTTTTTAAACAAAAATATGCGGAATTATACGTTCCAAGCAATAAAAATTTTGTGGCAAGTACGAATTGTACCTAATTTCTTTTATTCAATATATAAACATGTGTCTGTTCAAGTGGAGACCAGTTTTCGGGCTCCGATGGTTGTTTTCTCAGACGCCGATTTAGATTCTGCCTGTGAAACCGTTATAGAAGCTGCTTGGAGTTATCGAAGTCTTGTAAGAACATTAAAATGATTTTTATGGTCAAAACAATTTTTTCTTTTCCAGCTTCCTTGGTCTGTGAACCAGTTAATTGTCCAAGAAAGCGTATTTGAGTTGTTTCTTGGGAAACTGAAGAGACGTCTGAATAAAGTGAAAGTGGGGACAGCAATTCAGAAATCAGTCGACATAGCAGTCCCAAAATATGTGGATAAACTTATAGAAGTCGTAGCCCAGGCTAAGAAGATGGGCTTGGAAGTTTATCAAAACAATCCTGATTCTAATACTTTTCAGCCAACGTTAATTATAGGGGGAAAGGTATTTATGAATAGGGTAATATCTGAAGATTGTTATGCCCCTGTGGTTCAAGTGTTGGCCTTTAGAAGCATCGCCGAAGGGGTGGCTTTAGCTAACAACAGTCGTCAGGGGTTAGCTGCCTCTGTTTGGACTGAAAACATTGATACAGCAGAAGAAGTTGCAGAAAAACTAACGGTAAACGTCTTTAAATGTAGATATTTTCTCCTAAAATGAGTTTCTGCTTTTTAATGAGCATTTTGCAAACATATACCTTTTAATAAATCGATCGAATCGATAAGAGTTTGATAATGACCCCATAACAGAGTACAGAAGTTTTTTTATAGAAAATATAGTCATTTTTAGGGGGGCCATTTTCATAGTGTGACTGTCTCTAGGCCTTTATAAACCGAAATAATCTGTCTAAAAATTAGTTTCATCTATAATAGAAAATATTGCTGAGGATTGTAGGTGAAAATAAAATTATTTTATCTTTTTCTAATATAATTTTATTAATTTAATTCCATGAGTATACTTGTTGAGTAAAATTAATTAGCAATAATTAATTCATTCCTAAAGGTGACGAATGTCTGGATAAACACTTATGGCAATTTTGTCCCAATGGCCTCAATAAATTTTCGTAAAATGAGTGGAGTAGGACATTTTGGTGGACGAGAGGGTACATTTTTAATCCATCATTACATCAACAGTTTTTACTTTTTATTCTTTCAGGCTACATGGAGTATTTAGGAGGTGGAAATTTTGATGAGAAGCTGACTCAGGAAGGACATGACATGTTCGTAAAATGGAATAGTCGTAATTTTAATAAAATATCTAAAATTAATAATTTTTTTCTAGAAATTTAGAAAGTCCCCTAAACGATTTAAAAGCGTGTCAAGAGTCGTGGAAACGCTTGAGTTTACTAGAACGCTATAAAGTCCTTTCAGAGAATATTCAATGTGATTCTTTGGCTAGGCAATTTGGTAACATTTTGAATAATAACTGTACATTTGCATCAAACCAAGGACATTACACTGTTAAGTGTATAAAAGAGCCACGAGATGTTATTATGATAACTAATTTTGGAAAGGAATGTCCTCACGTTAATGAAGTGATTCTTTCAAGTCTTTTGCTAGGAAATTCTGTGTTAATTATGAAATCAAAGGCAAACGCTTCACCAGATGAGATATTGTGGCCTAAAAATGTCCCTATAAAAACTTACGTCCTTGATGAGTTGTATCATCAGAGTATTGTATTTCAGGCAGCAAAGCACAAAGAAATATGTGCCATTGGGATAGTAGACGATCTAAGAAATATTTCTTATTCTGTACGTGGCATGAAAAAGATTTTTAAAATTCGAAAAGACTGGGAAATAACATGTGCTCAATCGCTAAGTGTTATCAAAACTATATGGAGTACTAAACAACAAACATTCTGATGTATGTTCAAACTTATGTTTTGTTATAAATTCAACAAAGGACTTATTATTATAATTCTAAGGAAAAACTGTTATGCTTTTTCTTTATGAAAAATTATTAATTTTTGGTCATTAAAGATTTGTAATTGCTCAAATTACATTTAAAATGAAAATAAGTTTATAACGTCCCTGTAAAAACTTATGTCGTTGATGAGCTATATGATGAAAATATTGTGGAATTAATTATTCTTTTTTTAGGGGAAGTACCTTCTTAATTTTGAAAAAATTATACTAGTAATGATGGGACACTAAAGATTTGTAATTGTGGTGAAATATGAATTTTAAACGACAGTAATAATTAAGTTTATCTTGAAAAACTCGTTGATATTTTATTATGGCTTACAATCAAAAACCACCAATTTTGATAAATATAAGACAAAAAACAAAAAAAAAACAGGGGTAAAAGTCTACTTGATATATAATTGTGTTTATTTGTACAGAATACTTTCTTACAGAAGCCATATTCATTAAGCAATATCATTTATTCTGGTCATTATGAACAAGGAAAAAAATATGAATTAAAAAAAAGAAAAAAGTTCTTTTTTTCAAAAATTTAGTACATAACCTAGAGAAATCGATAATGCATTGTATGGTGCGCCAAGGTCATTGTACATGTTGCGCATGTTTTTCCATTGCAGAAATCCGACGTCGCGTACGCGATATCAATTTTATTAATTAAAAGTATGGTTTATTGAATAACAAAAACATAGATTTTCGTTCATAATAATGGCTTGCAAAAATAGCGTCTTGTTAGGGTACGACGACGAAATTATCACCGATAAACATGCGTCAGTTGTCAATTATATGACGAACAAAATTGGTGGAAAACCTGTAAGTGCCTCTTTATAATAAGTAATTGGAAAATGTCTGTGAAATAATCTGTTATTATACAGTACTCATTTAATGTGAGATAAAACAGTAAATAAATGTAGTAACAAAAAAAAGTACAGCTACTTGGAGGTGCTGGGATTTGAACCCAGGACTTTCAGCATGCGAAGCAGACACTCTACCACTGAGTTACACCCCCTGCTTATATAAAACGGTTACTAAAATAGATTTTAAGTATCTAAAACAGAGGCCTTCATATCTGTTTATTCGTAACTCATTAAGGACATAAATATTTTTTTTCTTTTTTTTTGTGGTTTATTTAGGAATAAATATGTTTATAAATTATGTTTTAGGATTATCCACCTTCTGTTCATTTAGAAAATCCTGTTTGTCCTCTTTGTCAATTACCAAGACTGTTAATTCTACAAATTTACGCTCCTTTAGATAATTCAACTTATCATCGAACGCTTTACTTATTTGCGTGCATAAATCCAAACTGTTGGAACCACAGTGAGAGGTAATTTTTTGAAAAATGCACATACTTGTTTTGTTTTAATTTTTTTTATAAACCATTTCAGCTGGGACTGTGTAAGGGTACAAACCACAGATCAATTGGGGGAAACTTCTCACGAACCGCAATCGAATTTTAAATGTACCTCTTTTAATGTTACTGATTGGTTTCACGATGCTGACGATTGGGGAGACGCAAATTCGAATGGGAACGAAGAAAATGGGAATTTCGTGGGAAATTTTGAAAAAATCTCTGACGAAGACGACGAAAGTTGCAGCACTGAAGAGTCTCTTCGTGCAGCTTTTGGAAATATGATTGTAGATGACCGCAACGCAAACATAGAAGTGGTTTCTGGAGCCCAAGGTACCTATATGTATATCATATTCTTTTTTTTAACTTTTTTTGTTGCTTTAACCGAAAACCAGAGACGTTAATCAATACTGATTTATTAAAAACAACAACTATTACAACAAAAATTACTTTAAATTAGTTTTCACTTAACATAAAAATTTTGATACCAACTTATTTACATTTAATAAATACTATATATTTACAAAAAAGTTAAAGTAAAATATTTACAAAAAAAGTTAAGATAAGAAAATGTTATCCCTATGCTCTAAGAAATGTACTACATTTTCATAAGTTAAGAATGTGATCATTGTAGCAGGGGTAACTCTTATCAAGTTTGGTCCCAGTCCCTTGTAGAAGCCCTTCCAGCTTTCATACTTCCACGTTTGTTGTATACAGTCCCAACATCCCTTGTATGTGTAATATTGATTTTGAAGACGTGCTCTTACCACTTGGTAAGGATAAGTTGTACAAACAGCAATAATTTTTGATACAGCAGCAAATGTTAAGTATTCAATAGTGCCTAGTTTCGTTGATATGGGGACATTTTTGTATTGGTTGTATCTATTCTTCATCTCTTCATAAGCCATAAAGTGTACAGCCCCATGTGACACACCAAACAGACCTGGTAGAAATCCTCTGTAGTACCCACGTAACCCTTCTTGTGTGTAAATTTTGTGTAGAGCATTGAACATGCCAGTGTAGGCATTTTTCTGACTTGTTCCACCACCATACTGAAGACACATTTGTGTTTTAACAACCCAAATGGGATTGGTTATAGTCAGTGTCAAGGCCCCTGCTTGAGAAGCTAAAACAAGATGAGTTCCTGCGTTCAGGGCCTTGTTTGTGTTTCCATCTTGTACCCACCTCTTTAATGAATTGTAAAGTAAGAAGTATAAGCCCCACGAACTTCCTGCACCCCACAAACTGGGTGTTACACCACGATACAGTCCACTGATACCCTCTTTGGTAAAGATAGTTTTGAAGGCGTTAAAAATGCCATTGTATTGAAGCTCGCTTCTTATATGTCTGCCATCATTCACTTCGAAACGGATTTTGATGAGATCCAAGGGATGCAGAATTAAAGTCGATGTTAAACCACCAGAAACACCGGCTACGAGGTGTTCAAATTTGATATGATTAAATATATTTGACTGTTTTGATACAATGTCTGTAATTTTAGGTTCTTCAAGGTTTGTAGTACTCATTTTTATGGACTTTGTTACATATTACTGTTTATTTGGTTTCTCCTTGCACATTTATTTGCATATTTCTTATAATTTACGATTTCTAGGTTATACAACTGTCAGATTGACTTTTAGCCTACGACCTTGTAAATAATGAGATTATTTGTCGTAAGATGACGCCACGATCCAAATTTGAAAAAGTTTTAAAACTTTTAGGCGCGGTTGCTGAAACATACCATTCTTCGCCAATATCGGCCGAAATAGAGGGCGACGAGGGCGAAATTGTTACCATTGACACTCCTACCATCCCCCAAAGAGATTTGCACTCTCTTCTGCAAGAAGTTCCACCACTGCCGCAAGAAATCCAACGACACACAGACAAACTTATCAATTTACAGTTCGTTCCTCACTTTGTATCCGTTTGGGAAGAACAAATCAGCAGTTCTAACATCAGTGACCATCACGTCCGAGAACTGCTGACCGAGTATCAGCAGAAGAACCAAGACGAATTCAAGGAGACTTCGAAGAACTCCAACAACCAGAAAATTAATGACAACCAAGGAGACACAGTTTCTGAGAAGTACGAGAAGAGCCTTCCAGCCCATGGTGACAGGATGTTTCATCATTTTATCACCAGGATTCAAATGAACCCCGGACAGATACTTAGGTAACTACTGATTGGATATAAACAAAGTGCTCTTATTTACTAATGTGTTTGTCTTTCCTTTTTTTAGGTATGGAAGGGACGTGGAGGAGCCCCTGTTGGTGTACCCACTGATGGAAGTCCCTAAGAACTGTGAAAATTGTGGCGGGAAAAGGATTTTCGAGTTTCAGATTTTGCCCACGCTGATCCAAAAGCTGCGTTTGCCCACCGATCCAAAGAATTGTGCTCGATTAGAATTTGGGACTGTTCTGATTTTTACGTGCCAGAAAAGCTGCTGGACTACTGGTACCACCTACGTAAGAGAAGAGGTGATCCTTCAGGTCGAAAGATACTAAAAAAAACCGTCAATATCGCAATATCAATCGATTTTTATTGATGATTAGTTTCTAGTACGTATAAACTGTAATACTACTTCAAAATGATGTTGTACAACAATTAGGTACTAGAGAATCATTTACTTATCAACTCTACTACGTATACATAACTATTTTAATGTATTTTTGATCTTGAAAAAGGAAATATAAACGACTGAGTAATAATACAATTTTTTATTTATCTAATAAAAGTTTTTTGCCTTTTTTTGATTCTTGTTTTGATAGGAAACGGGTTCTTAAGTGCTTAAGGATTAACTAATCCTAAAAAGAAATAAGTAACCAAACAGGTAGGTACATATTTGTTATTCATTTTTCATCCCTGATAAATTATTTTAAGGGAACAACCCATTTGAAGTATTTAAGGTACTTAAACGTACTTATTTATAATAAATCCCAACGTTTCACCCCTTAGTTTTGGGCTTCTTCAGGGGTATTGTAAAGTTATTTATCCTGAGACTTGTAAACTACCTTCTTAGTATTAATTGCAACATACAAAATATCTACTTCAAGTAGTAAAGCTCATTATATATTAATTTACAATAAAAACCAACGTTTCACCTTTCAATTTAGGGCTTCTTCAGGGGTAATTTTAAAGTTATTTATCCTGAGACTTGTAAACTACCTTCTTAGTCGTAATTGGAATATATAAAATATCTACTTTAAGTAATAAATCTACTTATTTGTTTATTAACAAAAAATTTTAACGTTTCACCCCTCAATTTAGCGCTTCTTCAGTACTAATTTATTTTATAGTTGTTTCTTTAATTTACTGATACGGAAATGTAGTATCCAAAATAATATTTTTTTTTTTAATTTTTAAGTGCTTCGGAAAAAAATCATCAGTGAATAGCATAAGATAAAATTTTAAACAGAAAACTTTGTGATAAAGCTGAAGTGTATTTATTAAAACGTGGCTATAACCATTGTTATAAGTAAATCGTATCTCTTGGTGGATTTCACTTGCTTTTTGATAAAATGTTCCTTGGCATATTGTTTCTTGGGGTGAATATCGTTTTAGCGAGGGCTAGCACAATTAGATCAGGTAAGTTGGACTTTTTATTTATTTATTTTTTCGATTACAAAATTTAAAAATGAAACAAATGTGATGGTGTAAAATCAAATATGCATGTAGCTATTGAATAAAAATTAAAATATTTTGCTAATAATTATTTATATTAATAAGGGATGAATTAATGCTTCAATATTATAACTTTATTATAAACTATACAGTAATTGTTTCAAGAGTAATTAGAGCTTTATTAATTAACGGATTACTCATTAAATTTGAAGAATAATTTGCAAAAATCTGGCCTATCATACTGACATGCAATGCCTCAGATGAATTTTCAAAACTATATTTGTAGTTGTAAAATTTGATTCTTTTGCGATTTAGTACTAATAGACGCCAATGTGAGACGCTGCATGCTGTGTATTTGTATTCCCATTTGAAATTCTTTGTAACTGTCACAAAATCAATCAGATTGAATGTAAAACAAAATCGAGAAATGTAAATTAATGTCGATTTCGTTAATTCATGTCATATCTGTGGTTATTTGAAAAAAACGGCCATTTCTGTTTTCATTGTTGCGACATTGTTGTCTGAGTCGGCCATTATAATTTTCAATTGTTGACGGTGTCGGCCATTATAATTTTTTGGGCGTTGCTAGGGGCAACCGTTTGAATTTGAATTTTGTATTTAGTTTCGGTTAGAACTTTTAAATAATTGATTATTAAATTTTATTTATTACAAACAACATGAAATAAGTCTGAATTAAATTTAGGATGTGCAATATCCATTAATCGGGACCTTTCGAATCCCCAGCCGCTTGTTCTTAGGCCCGAAGGGGGTTCATCCACTAACGATGCATTTTATTTGCCTGACGACACCGCTGGTACCATAAATTTTTCTGTTGGGCAGGAAATTACCATTGCGTGTCCAAGTGAAAGGGTTGTGGTGGATGGTACGGATCAGGGGGTAGAAACAGCAAACATTACTTGCGTTTCAGCTAAAAGTTTTCAATTTGGAAATAGAAATGTCCGTTTTGACACCATTACCTGCACAAAGTATGTTTAGTAACACTCAGTACATTATGTCCATAATATCAGCTGCATTTTTTACATTGATTGAATGGTTTTGTTCAAATACCTATCATTTTGTCTCACGATGACGTAAAATGAATTAGAATTGTTCTGTTATCTGATAAAAATGTTTTTGCAAGTGTCAGGTAGTCACAGATAAGGGGATTAATGACGTGAGGGAAGGGGAGAGAGTTTGGCAATTGAGGTAAACGATTTGAAAGCAATTGTTTCGATACTTCTGATCAAAAACATTACTGATACATTTGTTTGAGATGACAGGAAACTCATGTACATAGACAAAGATGCTCAGTCTCCAATGCATTTATTTTGAAAACTCTCCTTTTAGATTATGCATTCACAATTTGCTTTTATCCTGTAAATAGGAGCGATAAGGATTATTTTAAATGAATTTATGTGCATATATATGTAACAAAATTATCAGTAATTACATTAGTTTCTAAAGCTAATATTTTTGCTTTAATTTATGGTTTAATTTTCGTTAGTTCGTTTCTTTCGTAATATAGAAATGTATCAACATTCCCTTCTCAAATTTTATACGATTTTTTGCCAAACCTCTGACCCGAAAGTACGACTTTTCCCTACTTTTAGAAACAGGAGTTGAGAAATTACATTTTGAGAGTGTAAACCAGAAAGAAATGTTGCGCTTCCGTCTTTGAAACCAAGGAAAAATAGCGTACTTTCGATGGGACTATGGTAAAATAATGTATTTTTTTTGTTAGTTATTCGTACCACGTTGCCCAGTACAATGGGGAAAGTTGTTTGAATGGCAGAGGTAGAGAAATATCGATCGGATTTGAAGTCCAGAGCCGATGGATCAATCAAATCACATCGTGTTTCGCCAGTAGTACCCAAGACGTATTGTACACTGTATTCAACATGACCAAAACAATTTTGGGATACCAAACTGGATTTCCAAGACCGTTTTGGTCGGACGGCGGCTTTTACAATACAAATCCATCAGTTGATAGCCTTTATGGTAGAGCAACTCAAAGAAGTACCATTAACAGTATTTTGGGATTGAACTCGAATGACACCAGATACATTCAGCCCACTAATAATTTCTTCTTGACAAGAGGACATTTCGCGGCCAAGGCTGATTTTATTTTTGGGGCACAGCATAGGCTGACCTTTTATTTTGTAAATGCTGCTCCCCAGTTTCAAACTTTCAATGGGGGAAATTGGAACACTTTGGAAAATAATGTGAGAAGTTTCAGTGCGAATCGACAACTTGATCTAGTGATTTATACCGGTGGTCATGGGGTCACAAGTCTGCCCGATGTCAACGGTAACCAACAAGACTTATACTTGTACAAGGATTCGAATAACAATTATGCCATAAGCGTGCCGAGGTTGTATTGGAAGGTTTTGTATGAACCTGAGAACAAAACTGCCATTGCTTTCGTAGGAGTGAACAACCCTTATCAATTGATACGAGAAAAAGATATTTTGTGCACTAATATCTGCAGTCAGGTCAATTGGTTGACATGGAAAGCTAATGATAATACCTTGGGGTACAGTTATTGTTGCGATGTTCGCGAACTAAGGGGAAATGTCACTAATATTCCAAATTTTACAGTGAATGGTATTTTGTTGTAATGACAAGGATGAATTGAAATAAAAAGTATATTTTTGGAATACAAAATGTGTTTCTCTACCAGTACAGTAATTAAGATAAGCGAAATAAACAAATGCAAACTGTACAAAAGTACCTATTTATTTATACATACTGTTTATTTAAACATACAACAAATTGGAGATAAATATTAAAAAAGTACACGAGTTGTTTAAAGATAAAAAATCAAAGGTAAACTTAAAAATAAATACAGTAACAGATTTAAAAGGAAAACTTAGATTCGTTATTCTTATCAGTACGATAAAGTGAAAAAATTAAAACTCATGGCATTAATACGTTTAAAAAAATTTAAACTAAAACATATCTTCTTGATTTTTATCGGTATGATAAGATGAAAAACTCCAGTTCTTGATGTTATTACTTAAAAAGACAGATGTCGACTCTAGAAAGTAGTCATCGTAAGAGGAAATACGAGGCTTAATCTAAAGGAAATTTGATGCGTCATCTTATTGTAAAATTTATTGTTTGGACTGAATGAAATGCCACAAGTTTTTGTTCCTTTCGTAATATGTAGTTTCTTTCATAAATATTGTTTTGTAATGTTTCATTTCAAAATTAAACTGATACATTCTGTATAATGTTTCTACGTATTCGAAGAAACACTTGGATAATTAATGAATAACTTCGTTTAATCTGCTCTCTAGTGATTTGTAAATTATCCGCGTTAAAAACTTTATAATTCCATAAATTTAATTCAGTTAAATATAAAGAGGTATTAGAAAGAATAGGAGAACAGAGGACTATATGGAAGTCAATAAGAAAGGGGAGATAGGTTGGTAGGACACCTTCTCAGGCATTAAGACTAGTTAGAAACATATTAGAGGCAGAAACAGGGCTAAAGAGGAGTAGACCTAAATAAGATTAGTGTTAAGGATGTGGGATGTTTCAATTTTTTATGGAAATGCGAAGATTATCTCAAGATAGGAAATGTGGAGGTGCGTGTCCAACTACCAGTCTTAGGACTGACGACCCTATGATAATAATGAAATAGTTTTTTATAGCATGCAGCAAATTTGTACTATGTTCTGTGTAATATTCAGTGTTATTACAAGGAAGAAACGTTTCTTAACACACTACAACCTTTAGACCCAAATCAGAACAGTATTAGTTTACTTACTGATTGCAAAAACCTTTACCAATTTGTCAAACACTTAACTTTTGATCCCTTGGGTTCTTGCACCCCATATCCCACAAAAGCGTTTCCCTAAGCCTCCGCTACACCCCCATATACTAGGCGTCACCCTATTAATCACAGTATATAGGGGGGGGGTTGAGTCTGGTAATTGTTTTAACTAACTTGGTGACTGTAATTGCAAGCCATTTTTATTAGAGGACGAGAAATCTTAATTCCTTTCTTGACTCTCGACAAATTGGGTTTAAAGGTCATCGAGGGATCGTTTCCGTTCAGTAAGGAAGACGACGGTGGCAGCCCTCGAGAAGACCAGAGACAAGACAAGGGCTGGCTTATTAATGTAGGTACTCTATTGATTATTACCCCTTAATTTGGGGTTTCTTCAGGGGTAATTGTAAAGTTATTTATCCTAAGACTTGTGAACTACCTTGTTTGTCATAATTGGAATATAGGAAATATCTGATTCAATTCATCTTTTAATTTGGGGCATCTTCAGAGATAATTTTAAAGTTATTTATCCTGAAACATGTAAACTATGTAGTTTATTAGTCGCAATTAGAATACAGATAGATACTTTATATATCAAGATTGGTTGTTCTCGTAAAGGTACCTATATATTTATGCTAATTTTAAAAGAGAAAAACAATTAATGCATTTTTCTATTCAATTTTTTCCTTTACCGTACCAATTTATTTGCTTGTTGTTTCTTTTGTTTACTCATACGGATATACAGTAGCTAAAATAAGAGATTCTTTTTCGAATTCTGAAGTGCTTCGGAAACAATTCATCAATGAATAGTACAAGATAAATTTTTAAACTTTGCGATAAGGCTGAAGTGTATTTATTAAAAAATGGTAATAAACATTGTTATAAGTAAATCATTTGTGTTGATTGGTCTCACTTGTATATGCGCATCAACACATGATTTTGAGCATTTTTGATAAAATGTTGCTCGGGGTGTTCTTTCTTATTGGGGTGAATGTTATTTTGGTGAGAGCAAGCACAATTAGATCAGGTAAGTTAGCTTTATTTATTATTTCGATTACAAAATTTGAAAATCTATCTATTAAATAATAAAAGTAAAGATATTTTGCTAATAATTATTTATATTAATAAGGGGTTAGTAAATGTTTCAATATTAAAACTTTATCAAAAGCTATAAAATAATTGTTTCAAGAGTAATTAGAGTTTATTAATTAACGGATTACTCGTTAAATTTCAAGAATACTTTGAAAAAATCTGGCCTATCATACTGGCATACAAAGCCTAATAGGAATTTTCAAAACAACATATTTAGTTGTATCGAAAATGCCCGCGAAAATTTGATTCTTTTGAGATTTAGTACTGGTAGTCGCCAATGTAAGACGCTGCAGTCATGTATGTGTATTCCAATTTAAAATTCTTTGAAACTGTCACAAAGTCAATCAAGTTTAATGTAAAACAAAGTCGCGAAATGTAAATTAATGTTGATTTCAATAATTCATAAGTCATACCCGCCTCTATTTGAAAAAGTCGGCCATTCTTTTGTTTTCATTGTTGCGACATTGTTGTTTAAGTCGGCCATTAAAATTTTCAACGGTTAACAGTGTCGGCCATTACAATGTTTCGAGCGTTGCTAAATGGCAACCGTTTGAATTTGAATTTCGTCTGAAAATTTGGATTGCACTTCTAAATAACTGATTATTAAATCTTGTGTTTTATATTTTGCTATCATTTTCATGTAAAAACAACAATATATGAAATAAATCCAAATTAAATTTAGGATGTGCAATATCAATTAATGTGGACCTTTCGGACCCCCAGCCGCTTCTTCTAAAACCGAAAAGGGGTTCAACCACTAATGACGCATTTTATTTGCCTGACGATTCCTCTGGTACCATAAATTTTTCTGTTGGGCAACAGATTACCATTGCATGTCCAAGAAGGAGAATATTGGTGGGTGGTACGGATCAGGGGACGGACACAGCAAACATTACTTGCGTTTCAGCTAAAAGGTTTCAGTTTGGAAACAGAAATGTCCGTTTTGATACCATTACTTGCACAAAGTAAGTTTAATAACACTCAGTACATTATGTCCATAATATCGGCTGCATTTTTTACATTGATCGAACGGCTTTCTTCAAGTACCTATCCTTTTGTCACACAATGACGTAGAATGGATTAGAAATGTTCTGTTATCTGTTAAAAATGTTTTTGCTAGTGTCAGGCAGTCGCAGATAAGGGGATTAATGGCGTGAGGGAAGGGGAGAAAGTTTGACAATAGAAATAAACGATTTGAAAGCAATTGTTTAATATTTTTGATCAAAAAAAAGCGAAAAAATTTTTGATGCATTTGTTTGAGATGACAGGAAACTCATTTACATAGACAAATAAGCTCACTCTCTAGTGCATTCATTTTTAAAACTCTCTATATAAATTAACAATTTGTTTTTACGTTAACAACTTTACATACGTGCCTGTTTCATTTTGTGGTTTATTTTTCGTTAGATTCGTAATATAGAAATGTAGAACGTGTGGCATTCCCTTCCTGGTGTTAAATGTCACTAGAACCAGGGCGAAGGCGGCGAATGAACCGGGGGGAATGCTGTACGTGTTCCTGGAAACTCGCACACAATTTTTTGCTATACCCCTTGCCCGAATGTACGATTTTTCCCTGGTTTCGGGGACGGACACACATGGGCGGTGGTTAAATACTTTCCCAATAAGAAATAAATATGGTATCATAGCCAGGAAGGAATGCTCTAGCTTCCGTCTTTGAAACCAGGGAAAAATAGGGTACATTCCATGGGGGCATGGTAAAATAATTTTTCTTTTTGTTAGTTATCCATTCCATGTGGCTCGTACCAATGGAAAAACTTGTCTGAATGGCAGAGGTAGAGAAATATCGATCGGATTTGAAGTCCAGAGCCGATGGATCAATCATATCACATCGTGTTTCGCCAGCAGTTCCCAAGACGTATTGTACACTGTTTTCAATATGACCAAAACCATTTTGGGATACCAAACTGGGTTTCCAAGACCGTCTTGGATGGACGGCGGCTTTTACAATGCAAATCAATCGGTTGATAGCCTTTATGCGAGAGCAACTCAAAGAAGAACCATTAACAGCATTCTAGGATTGAGTTCGGGTGATACCACTTACATTCATTCCACGAATAATTACTTCCTGGCGAGAGGACATTTCGCGGCCAAGGCTGATTTTGTTTTTGGGGCACAGCACAGGCTTACCTTTTATTACGTAAATGCAGCCCCCCAGTTTCAAACATTCAATGGGGGAAATTGGAACACTTTGGAAAGTAATGTAAGAAGTTTCAGTGCGAATCGACAACTTGATCTAGTGGTTTATACCGGTGGTCATGGGGTCACAAGTCTGCCCGACGTCAATGGTAAACAACAAGACTTATACTTGTACAAGGATTCGAATAACAATTATGCCATAAGCGTGCCGAGGTTGTATTGGAAGGTTTTGTACGACCCCAAGACCAAAACTGCCATTGCTTTCGTGGGAGTGAACAACCCTTATCAACTGATACGAAGAAAAGATGTTTTGTGCACTGATATTTCCAGTCAAGTCAATTGGTTGACATGGAAAGCTAATGATACTACCTTAGGGTACAGTTATAGTTGCGATGTTCGCGAACTGAGACGAAATATCACTAATATTCCAAATTTTACAGTAAGAGGCCTTTTGTTGTAATGCCAATGAAAAGTATATTTTTTGTAATACAAAATGTGTTTTTAATTTTACCTTGGAATGTAAAGGAAAAATGTGTTTTTACCCAAGTAGAGTAATTAAGATACAAAGGGAAATAAACAAATGTAAACTTTACAAAAGTATTTATTTATTTATACATATTAAAAATAAAAAATAAAGCATAAACATAAAAATAAACACAGTAACAGATTTTAAACGAAAACTTAAATTCATTTAATTTAAACTAAAATAACTTCTTGATTCTATCAGTATAAGATAAAAAACTTCAATTCTTAATGTTATTACGTAAAAAGACAAATGTCAACACTAGAAAGTGCTGAGCTAAAACAAATTTTATCCATCATCTTATCGTAAAGAAGCTTTATTGTGAGGAATGAATGAAATGCTATACGTTGGGCTTCTATCAAGCTTGTCCTGATTTTTCCCTTTCGTAATAGTTTCTTTCGGGAAGCTTAAATACTCTGAAATGCACTCATTTTGTGTATTTTGGTAACTTATGACTCTTTTGTATGGAAACTCGGCTGTTTTAACAGTATTCTGCTGGATTTTATTGTTTGTAACACCAGCAGCATCTTTTGTTAATATTGTTGTGTTAGTAACAGTTTCTATTTTGTTGGAAACAAATGCATTTCTTTCAGTTAGACAATTGCGCTCGGAGTCGGCCATGTTTGAATTGGTTTTCATTTTTTTAGTTATGCTTTCGTTTAATTGTTGATGACATATGATTCTTTTACGGGAATTATCTTTATTTTCATTTGGGACATGATATATGTCGATTTTGGTCCCCGTTTTTGCTAATGCAAGGGTGTCTGAGATTTGTTCAGGATGAATGAAGGTACCGTCGTCCACAGAAAACAGCACGTTTTTGAGATTAAAATTCGAGTTTATTTTCGTATTTTTATTTTGATGATACATTACTTGGTTGAAATCAGTTACGAGCATTTGTCCGACTTTGTAGTATTTTGTACCGTTTTTAATAACGGTCAAAGGGTTATTTTCGGTAACTTCGAGTGTTAAGAAACTTTTTTTTAATACGTCTGGACAGTTGACAGTGTTTTGTAAAGTTTCTGTTGACTTTTCAAAATTAAATTCGCGCATTCTGTATACAGTTTCTACAGTATTCGTTAAATCTGTTCTCTAAAAATTTGTAAAATGCCATAAATTTAGTTTGTTAAACATTTTTTTGTAGCATGCAGCAGAAATGGTACCATTTGTAACGTAATATTCCGTGTTATTACGACAAACAGGGGTTTCTTACCTTTTTAACAGGAATTGTTGGTCTTACAGACGCTTGCATGGGCTTTTTGTACTTCCGGGAGCATGTGGAGTCGTCAAACGAATTTTGAAACATTATAGAAAATACTCTTTTACTAATATCAAAAAAGAAACAGCATCCACGTGCGCAAAATGGAACAATCTACCTGATGACACTTACAACTGTCGGTAGCATGAAAGTCAGAGTAGGTTATGTAAAGTGTGACGTTGCCAAGTGGAAAAAAATTAATGCAGCTTTGGAATAAACAGTCAAAATATGAGATAATTTGGTGATATTTTAAAAAATACCCAAACTACAAATAAAAGTGTATTTATCTACGAGATATAACAACAAATGAAGAAACGAAAAAGAAACAATACGTTTTTAAGGCTTATCGTGACATATTATGATCGGGTTCAGCATTTTCGACACTTTTAGTACCTTAAACAATAAAAATCCCAATTAATTTTGAAAAATATTGATCTTCCTTTTTAACTTACCAATATCTAAACTTTGTATGAACGGTTTGACGTCTTGTATGGTACTGGGGTTATTATTTCTGGCGTTTTTCTGATCGCTTTTCGGCTGGGGAAGAAAAATAACCTTTTGGACTGGTTTTTTAGGTACATCAGGCGGATCTCGCTGGATGATTCTGTCCCCCGGTTGGGTAAGATTCCAATAGGGATGCTGCACGGTCCTGAGATTATTCTGGCACGTTTTTAAACTCTTACCTTTGTTATTACCGACTTGTCGAAGTCGTTTAATGTACAGAAGTTTGTCCACGGCACAGAAAAAGTCATTTTTACACATAAACAACACGGTGTGCAAAGTAGCCGGATGAACTTCCGGAAAGAGTTGCATGAGGCGGAAAAAATGGAAAAACTGAGTCGTTGAATTCTGGGAGGGCAAACAGGTAGAGGGCGGAATGGGGTAATAACTGTGCACATTCAACTGAAACAAAAATTAAACTGGTAGGGCCTTCTCTTGGTAATTAGTTGTCTATTTCTATACACCCCCCTTGATAGGGAGATGTAGGGGAGGGATCTAATTACGTATATGAATCAAAACAAACTTTTGTTCTATTAGGTTCTTCCCCACAAAAGTATTCCCTTAACCCTCTCCTACACCCCTATATACGATGCGTCACCCTATATATCGCAGTATGTACGGGGGTTTGTGTCTGGCAATTGTTTTAACTTACTTGGTGACTGTTGTTGCAAGCCATTTTTATCAGAGGACGAGAAATCTCGATTCCTCTATTGAGTCTCGTCGAATCGAGTTTAAAGGTCATCGAGGGACCACCGTTTCCTTTCAGCCAGGATGACGACGATGTCGGCGCTCGAGAAGACCAGGGACAGGACAAGGGCTGGCTAATCAATGTACTCGTTTGATTATTATTATTACCCACTGTTTTCGATTTAAGACCTGCAATGTTTGCTAAATAAGTATTTCAATTGCGCCTTTTTCGTCATAAAACTCACCGCTCATCCGATAAGAAATATCTTAATTGATTAATTTAGTTTGGTGTTATTTTAAAATGTGACAGAACTGATTGTCGTTCGATCTGTCGTTTAATTATTTATAATTGCTATGGTTTCTAAAACTAGAGCAGTTACCTACGAATATTAATAATAATTAAACGATTTTTTCATTTATCTGTGCTCTATGAGCTTTCTTTTTGCCAAAATTCGTGATAACACACGAACAAGAACCCATAAGGGTTCGTAATTGGAGGTCCCGGACGTTTAAAAGCAAAACAGCAAACAATCGAACGTCTTTGTTTCAAACGCCTTTGTTTTTTTTTTTTTTTACAAACTATTGTAGGTACATATTATATTAGATGTCTGATGTGGAGCGTCGTCCTCTAGGTGGCTGTCGTCGTGGATAGCGACGCCGCGACGCATGCCGTCGTTCGTAAGTAGTAGTCTACATCTGATCAGATTAATGTGCGTAACGGTCGTGTTGAGATGAGTTTTGTGCGAAATATTTTTGGTAAACTTGGCCATGGCGAACAGCAAAAAGACACCGGAGCGATCGGACATGAGGAGGAAGTCGATAGTGATGACGAAACGGATTCTGAATCCTCAGACACTGGAATTGGCACGTCCGATGCTGGAATCGCCACGTCCGCGAGCGATTTAGATTGTTCTGCGATCGTCGACGTACCTGGAGTCGAAGCCGACTGTTCGGCAATCTCAAACTTCTTCGGATATTGGTAATCGTTAAGATTAATTTACTTTTTCCATACACTTAGTCGCAAAGTGCACCGTTTGAAACAAATTTCTACTGGAGTTTTAACGAATTTCATTTTGGGCACTTTTTCTTTTGTTAATATTGTTGCATTTGTTTTCATTTTGACAATTGCAGCCATAAGCTGCCATAATGGAATTGGCTTTCACTTTTTTGTTACGCTTTTGTTTAATTCTGGATGATAAAATGATTGTATTGTTAGAATTCCTATTGTTTCCTGGGGAGGCGGGAATGATTTAGCCAAGCAAGAGTCCCCAATATTTGTTTAGGATAAATAAGGGTGTCGTTACTGAATGATTACATTTCCATAATTATCATTTAAAAACCTATTTGTGTATGTACGTATTTGGATTAATAAGATTTGAAGCCCTGACTATTGTTAACGTTTTTGTTAGAAAGGGACGTAGATTTACATTGTGGTAAGCAGAAAAAGGCAATTTTTACGATGATTTGATAGAATCAGATAGAGCAACTAAAAATATCGACATTTAAAGATTTAGGTAGTAGAAATAGGAGTTTAACGAAATATTCGAGGAACTCAGTGTTTAAAATCCAGATGTTTTTCTGACTCATTTACAGTTCCCATTTACAATTGTTTGTGTGTGAAAGAAACATTGCTTTTAACAGTTAATTATATCGACACATAGATAATTGAATGTATATTCCGAAGTTAATTTTCAAAATTGCGATCTTCCCGATTCAGTATCAAGGATCATTGCAACCAGTTCAAATTTTCGATGCACCCGATAACTGTCTTCAAAATTTATTTTAGACACTTGTGCATGTAATTTTAAAACTAACAGGTGAGGTGTTACATTTTGGCAAAATTTTAATCGTTATTTTACGACATGAGGATTATAATAAAGCCAGATTTTACTATGATGCTCCATTTATGTTTGTGTATGGTGGATGGGAAGTTGTAGTTGCACCTTATTTGACCATGATATGCTGGTTTGGATTAGTTGGTTTCTTTGTTAGCTTTTGGCAATTTACCAATGGTACCTCTTACCAGAAAGAACAATTCTGGGAAAAAGAAAAATATGAAATTTTGTTTTATTGAACATCTCTGCAATATGTTATTGTATTCCCAAGAAATATGGGCGAATAGAAACGCTTATCAAATAAATGTGAAATTGTACAATTTTGAGTAAATACAATCTTAATATAATAATAATAATAAACGTATATCGCACATCAGATTGATTTATTTCAGATGTCAAGTTTAAATAAACATCAATCACCTAATCGAAATTCTATTTAGGAACGCGTTTGTAAAGGTCATAAACAATTGGCAGCACCTTAATGCCAACAAGTGTATCTATTGTTTAAACATCAATTTTTTTTTTCGCATTTTGTTCTTCTTTTGTTTTTCCGTAAAAACAAACGAACTTTTAAATCTAAAGATACATTTCTAGGAGTATTATCGTCATCGCCGTAGTCAGAATGATAATTTCAAAAATTTTGACCCGGGGTTCACAAGAGGTTGACGTGGGTACGTTTTTGGAAACGATTGGCCATTTTATTATTCTGACTTAAATTGCATGTTTACTTTCAAATTTCCAGAGACAAAGTCGGTTTATGGTCTCTGGTGTGGTTTATTGTGTCGTTAAAATAAATCGAGATCTGACAGCGGGTTTTCCTGTACTCCAAGCCAAAATTCCATTAAATCATGTTCCACATACAGGCGTAGGTATTTAGACTGTGTAGGTGGCCGTGGACAGGTGAAAAAAAATGTTTTGGAGAAAATATCGACAGACGCGACAGACAATCAAGTTGCTGCATCTTTCACAAGATGAAGCAATAAACAAATTGAGCTAAATGTTTTCTACATACAATAAATTGTCGTATTTTTAACACAAGAAGAGTTCAAAATTGACTGTCACATTCGAAAGTGTTTCTCAATAATAAACTCATTTTGTTTTTTATTTTGTCTTCTAAAACGAAGCGCCAAAACAAAATATTACCTTTTTTTTGTTCGATTAAACAAAAGAACTTAGTTTTTGTTGAAGATCAATTTCGTGGAGTGATATTTGCCAGGCTGCCATGATACGCACTGCTCATTTGTTTTAGCCTTTAATAGGCCTTTTTACGCAGTTGGCTTTGTTTTTATTTTGTGTACGGCAAGCTGCGCCTATGGAATATGATGTGTTCTACATATTAAAGTATATGTATAATAATGTATAAAAACACGTGTTGAGTGACGCACATGTCGAGCTCTAAATAACTTTGGTTACGGCATGGACTTAATTTTTGAGCTTGTCCGTCATGTCAATACACTAGTTGGTATTTAAATTAGAAGGTCAAAGACGCAGTACCCTAGCGAAGGAAAAAAATCAAAAAAGTTTTGTTTTGTTTTAATTTCGTTGAATTGATTGTTTGGTTGTTGACAAACCGACGATCATTTTTTTCTGGCAACAACCACCTGTAGACCTGGTTAATAACTGGTCCTATTTTTGACCTTAAGGATCTCAAAAGCATGTTTTTGTGATGTTATTCTTAGCAAGGTTGAAATAGAGTGAGTTTAAATGTTGATGGAACGATGCCTATTTCTGCAAATCTATTTTGGCCCGTATACGTGAGATGTTAAGAATTATCATCACCAGGCAGAAACTTACACGAAAATCTATTTCAAGAGCCGTGAAGGCGTATCAAACATACCTAACATGCAACTGTTCGTACTCCAATTGCATTTGTTTCAGAAAAGAAAAAAAAAATACGTACTAGCAATTGAGATTTTCGCAGTTCAACTTTTTCTTCATTTATTTATTCATTCTTTTGTCAGAGATGAGCTTTTGTTCGAGTCAGAGACGTAAAACTGGTTGCTAACCATGAAACAAACTTGCAACTGTTCATACTCCAAGTGTATTTGTTTCAGTAACGAAAAACAAAAAAAGTATTAGGAATTGAGATATTCGCAGTTCAATTTTTTCTTCTTTAGTTTATTTCTTCTTTTGTGAGAGATGAGCTTTTGTTTGAGTCAGAGACGTAAAACTGGTTGCTAACCATGAAATAAACTTGTTACATTAGTTTTAGTTTTTCTGCCAAAAAATTTTCAGGACTCAGCTCAGTACCTTCAGAGAATATTAGTAATACAGGGAATGATTTTTTATTCCAAAATGAATCTTAGAGCAGACTTTTGTTTTTTAAGATGGTTTTGGTAAAAAGGAAAATAAACGAGAAAACAACGTGGAATTACATTCAGGATCTTTTGTATTTCATATGAAGAGCTAATGACATCTAAAAAAAAGAATGCAGTTCAGTGATTCTTACGTTTTTCTTTGTTTTCGAGGTGATGAGACTCTTAATGCGGGAATGAAAATTATTTGTAGAGCGTTTAGGGTTTAAAAACCCATCGGACAGTGAAAGCTGCTTTTTGGTTTTTATTTTTGGCATCTATATATAAAGCTAGAGGTACTACGGCCCCAAAACGCAAACTTCGGCGCTCCAACTTAGTTAAGTGACAGTCGCGACCGAAATATAAACTGACGATCGAAGTAAGCCAGACTTTTATGAAAACTAAGAGTGAAATGGCAAAAGTGTTTTTGTTTTGTTCCTTTTTTTAATTATCGTCGAAATCAACATTCTAGTCCATAATAATCGTTTGTGAATAGTCATTTGTTTGCTTAAGAGAAACAACGAATTATTTGTCCTACGTCTGGAATGAGTGTTCTTCTGAGAAAAAAAGAAACAAATGAATGAGTTGTCTTTAAAAACACACAAAATTAATAAAAACAAAAGTACTTCGAAAGCGTTTTATTGTGAAAGTGATTGTTCCGTTTGAGAAAAATGCTTTTCAAAAGGAAACACCATAATTTATGAGTCGAATTCGTAGGAAAAGTAATATCGGTCGGATCCGGCATTATTTTTGGATTTGTTTTGAAACTTTTGACGCAATTAGATTAACCGCATTTATCCAGTTATTATAAGAACCTAAAGACCTCGCAGGAAGAAAGCATTTATATTTTAAGACACCGGATCTCAATTCTGGAGGTCATCACACAAATCCGTCCATACGTCAGAAACATCAGAAGTATTTAGACCAATAAATAATAATTCTCAAGTGTGTTCAGAAATAACGTAAATACTATTCCATCTGTGATGTTCAACTTTTTCAAACGGATAAGGAAAGAACCAGACAACAATTCCAATGGCAAAAAGAACAAGGATAAAAACGGGAACGTATCCAAAGAGGTCCAGCCAGACACTGACGGCGATCTCTCTAAAAATAATTCACACCAAAAGGCTCAAAGTGGGGAAAGACATCAGGCCTACGTCACGCAATCCGGACTATTACACGAAACCTCTGATTGTAGTGTCAGTGTTGAAAACGAACAAAAAATAACGAAAACTATCGAAACCGACCCGGACGCTTCGGACATGGAAGTGCCTGCAAAAACAACCCCCGAAAGCGCCGTCAACGTCCACACCACCCCGTTCTCGTACGCGTCCATCCTGAAGACGCCGGAAAAGAAAATCTCTCACAGCGTCAAACCCTGCGGTCACGGGACGTTGGCCGTTTCCCCGCGAATTCCAGTCCAGTATGGAAAAAGGAACGACATCAAAACACCCCCGCCAAGTCCCGAACTGGGGGTGAGACCGAAATTTAGCAGAAGCTCGTCGAAAGACGACAACAGTGGACAGAGCGATAGCGAGGGGGGTAAGAGTGAAACGAGGGCGAAGATTAAAGATGACGGTAGAGATACAGTGACGGGGGTGATGAGGGTACGTTTCGACCTACCTAAATGTCAAGTGTCTGCCGACGCCGGTGGCGTGCTCGAAGACAATAAGTATGTTACTGTTGGAAGCTTGTTGCTTTGCTAAGAAATCAAACCGCTTCTGCCATTTTTTGTATGTAGGTACCTACCATTGGCTTTTAGAAAAAAATAAGCGGTGACGTTTTTTCAAAGAAAAGTCTCTGCTACCTGTAAGAGTATTCTAATTTTGGAAGGATTGTAAATGTGGTCGACGTCAGTCCAATAAATAATTCATGAGAATCTAAAAATTCTGGACCACTTTCTTCGTCTATTTTTAAAAAGCGTAATAAAGAACCTTGCATACGCTGTTTTTACGCATCTATTAACTATTAACGCCGACAAAGTAAGAGATCAGTTTTTTTTCGTTGTATTTCTGGGACGTCTGCGGGTTACGACTGCAAAAAAAAATATTACTCATTATTCCTGGCCATGTATTCAGGTAAAATGTGACAAAAACAATTGCACAATTATGAACATTCCCACAACAGAAACAACGGATAATGAAACATAAGAAGGGACGTCGCTTTGCGAGCTTATTTTGTTTCATTGGACATTATCATAAAAGTACCTACATGTCTTTATAGATAACTTGGGATTTTATAACGATTTGGGATACGCGTATTCTAAATGTCAAACATTTAGCAGTTGTAATTCTAACATTTTATGATATACTACAAAGAAAAGATGATTTTTAAATATGATAATTTGATATTTGCAAGAAGCGTAACAAGTGTTGTCGCATTTGTTTACGAAAACCTAAATTTCTTTATTCTATTTCAGTTGTAGCATATACTTGAGATTCCCGAAATATTTTCGTTCTGGCTGTATTGCAATTAGTTAGCGACATATTATTTCGTTTTTGTGAAAATTTTGATTAGAAAATAAATAAGTTAGCTCATACGTCACCACATGTAATTAATGTCCTATTTTGAACTACTTTGACGCAATTTTAGTTTTATTACTTCCTTCGTAAACGGTTTCAAATACAGTAATATACCATTTTACACAAACGTATTAAAAATAGAGTCTCTATATCGAAAAAAATTGGTTGTTTTCTAAATCAAACCCACGATCTATACGCGGGACAAAGCGCGAGCCGTATTACAGACGGACTCTAAGAACATAAAGCGTTTTTGTTTTATTGCGTTTAAGTTGTTGAGTTGGTTGTAAAGGTGAGAATATTTTGTTGCAGGAAGAATCTTATTAACCAGGAAGCCAAGTTCCAATGTCAGTTGAACGATTTATCAAAACAATTGTCCTTAAGGGATGCCGAAGTCAGTAAACTACGTTTTCAAATCGAAGAACTGCAACGTGATGTTTTTGCTAAATCCGCAGGAATGGATAGTAAGTAAATCTTTTCGAAAAATGTTTCTTTGTATTGTATTTAATATTGTACAGTTAATTACTACAAATTCTTGGCTTTGCCTCGATAAAGTTCAAGATCAGCAGCTGCCAAAATTCTATCGATTTTTAGCTTTTATAAACGTTTGACTAATACGCCTTTAGTCTTAACTTTTTAATACATTACATCGATTATGGACAAACGTAAACAAAAGATGGTGCACTAATTTTGATTCTAAAACATGCGATTTTAATTCAGGTGTTTAAAAATAATTTCACCTGAACATTCAAACGATTTCACGCAGATAATGATGGTAACGTGCCAGTTCAACCATTCGTTGACTGATTTCAAGGCCAATAGGGCAAAAAATAGTCGTACTTAGACATAAAAATATCCACAACCGGTTGACAGGAAACAGATCATGACGATTTGCGTCAATTGCATGACAAATCGGGAAAAAGAAATTATCACTTTGGGGAAAATGCGACGATTTTTTCTTTCAGCCAAACGAAAACTAAACAATAGTTTTAAGTGTTACTTATTTTGGTTCAATTAAATATGAATAAAGAGAGATAAGAGCGATTGCGGGACATGTGGTGGCATTAAGCGATAGCTTAAACGGTTTAATTAAAATTTCCGTACAAAACACATTCCGCATTGCCCCCTTAGCATATGTAGGTAACGAAAACGTTACTAAATTTATCGATGTAGTTCAAGTTCATCATGGGCTGTTGTTTTTCCTATTTAGGGCTGCAAGCCGAATTGCAATCGGCGAACAAGGAATCCGATGCTGCAAAGCAAAGGCTGAAACACCTCGAAGAGGACCTTCAAACGTCAAGGCAGAAGTTCACAGAACTGGCCGAACAACTTACCCAAAAAACTGGTAGGAGTCTATAACTGTGGTCAATCAAAAAAATATTTTGTCACGATTAGGTACCGTTTTCCACAGATAGTTTTAGCGATTTTCAAGGGTCTGCAAACGATAAGATAGCAGAACTGCAGCACTCGATACGAGAACTAAACAACAAGATTGATTCGCTAGAAAGCCAGATCGAAGTTCTAGAAAAGGAGAAAGAAATCCTCGAGAAACAGAAGTCTGAATTGATAGAGAAGATGAAGGAAGAAAAGAAGAACTTTGACGAAGCTTTGGCCAAAGTTGTCCGGGAAAAAACTGAGATCGAAGAGAAATGGACCATCGAATTCGAAAAAATAAGGACTGTGAACATTGTGAAAGAACAAGAACTATTGGACGACTTCGAGTGGAAATTGAGGGAGATAGAACAGACGTGTAAAAAAAGACTGCAAGAAAAGGACAAGAAGATCGAAGAACAACTGAGAGAAGCCTGCAAAGAAGCAGAGGTGAAGCTGCGAGACGCTGAGAAGATGATGGAAGAGGTACAATTCATCATCTATTTACCACACATCAAGTAAACTGTTTTTCTTCTAGGTTGCAAGTTTAAAGTCGTACGAAGTAGAAGTCCAAAACTTACGAGGACTAACGGAAGAACAAAAGAAGTCTCTTACGATGATGCTGGACCAACAAGAAGAACTCAAGGTAGCAGACCAACGACTGAAGGATGAGACCAAAAGACTTCGGAAGATCGTAGATATGGAGAAGGAGAATCTCCAACACATGCAGCGCGTCCACAATCAGGAGATGCTGGAAAAGGAAAGAAAATTGCAGATAAAACTCGAAGAGGCAAAAACAGAAATTGCAACCTACTGGGAATCAAGGCTTCTTCACGAATGTGGAAGGCTTAAAAGTGAATTGGAGCAAATCTATTTGGAAGAGAAGCAAGCCGCCATTGAAAGCGTAAAAGCGCGAAAGGAACTGGAGCTTCAAGAAGCCAAAAAAAATTGGGAAAAGAAATTAAACGAAGTTGTCAAAGAGGTAAGCACATTTTTATTCAAAGTAATCTATTTTTGAATCCCAACAAGAACCACAATCTTTTTTACGATCCCCAAGACGTTTCGACTGTGTTGATTAATATTTGGGATCCATGATTTTGACCTGAAAACTGTTTGATTAAATTTCCTAAGACTGACAACGAACGTGTTTTGGCTTTGATAGGGGCCAAAAATGGTCTTTAACTTCTACAACCCCTTTAAAACTATGCAAATTGTTTTAAACGTTGAATATAAAACGTATTTCAATCTCAGATACTAAATGTGTTGCAACAAGACATGTAAATGAATTTGAAGTTCCAAAATAAAAAGGTTATTAATACATCTAAATGTATAAAATCTTTTTGGCACATGTTATTAAATTAAACGGCGTTGCTAGCGTTACTATTATCAACGACGAAGAAAATAGCTCGCGTGTAGCAAAAGAAATCTGAACGTTGTACAGTGCCAATCAAAAAAAAAAAATGGGTGCGTGTACTTATGTACGCGCGTGAGAAGTTATACTTCTTTGGCATCATTAAAAATAGAAAAATACACAACATGTCAAAATCTTCTGTCACACAATGATAAAGAAAAGACGTATGTAATAAAAAACAATAAAACAAATAACGGATGTCTTACATTATATTTAAATAATCTATTAAATTTTTGTCACGAACTTTTTATTAAATGTTCTATTAAATTTATTTCTTTATTTTGTAAATATTAAATAACCAATAATAAATATTCAACATTGATAATTTAATAATATTTAGTATTAATTATATTAAATAATGATATTTTAATTTATATCAATAAATAATACATAGGGATAACTAACCTCAATTATATTGGAGCACTTAAAAAAGTATTTTAGCACAATTTTTTCACTAATATTCACAAATAGTAAATAATATTAATCCAAATATTCAATTTAAATCACTACTGAATATATTTTATTGCCACATATATAATTCGCACTTGTATGAAAATAAAACACGTGTTGTGACTGTAAAAACTAAAACCATGTGGATAAATATTATAAATAAATATGAAAACAGTGATCAGAGGCGACAAGCGTACCAACATGCGCGACTAAGAGAGGTTTTATTTCTATTTCGTTGGTAGCTTTTTTCCGAGACTTAATGAATTCGGTTGAGTGGGCAACTTCATCCTGTTAATTTTGTGTTACAGTGATGCGCGCGCATCTTGAAATTTCACTCTCATCAGTTTTTCATAACGCGCCTAAAGAAGTATAACTTCAAAAATTCCCACCATTATTTCCAGGTAGAAAATTTGAACAGGTCACTCGAAAGCAAGGAAACTCACTTCAGAAATGAAATGGAAAGGTTACAATCGAAAAAGGACAGTGATATCATGGAACTGAGGAGGATTATGGACAAAATTGACATGACCCATCACGAAAGGTTCGAAAAAATGGTTCAGGAACACGAAGAAGAAATTGGTAAGTATGCAAGTAACGAATCCTTTAAAAACTATTGAAGGATTCTTACTATTATTATTATTAATGTTTTAGAAAGAATAAATGCCGAACATGAAAGGAATGTAAAGGAAATAGAAGCCAACTGGCAACTGCAGGTCAATTCTATGGGATCAAAGCTGGACTTGATCAAGGAACAAATGGAATACGAAGCCCAACTGAAGGTCCAGGATCTCATAGATCAACACAGGGCAGATCTCGGTGTGTCTATACTTTTTTTTTGTGATCCAATCAATTTTATAATAAATAATTTATTATTGACGTTTCATTAGACAAGCAGTGGGAAAATTTGGTGCACCAAAAGGACGAGGCCATAAGACTTGTGGAAGACGAATACCTCACCAAATACAAACAACTCGAGGAGCAATTCTACACTCAACAAAAATCACATTCTTCCAGAGAAGTCGAGCTATTAAAAACAATTGATTCGCTTAAAAATGAAATCATGTCGAAAAATTCAACAATCGACGATCTCCAAAATAACGTGGAAGTCCTCGAAGGTGGCGTTCAAGTACTTAATCAGGAAGTGGCTTCCCAAAATGATAAGTTCGCCAAATACAAGACTGACCTTGAGCATCGTGTAAAGTAAGTAGAAATTCTAAAATTATTGATAATAAAAAGTATTCAATTTAGTTTTACAATTAGGTAAATTGGAATAGCACATTTTCCTACAGTTATCTTTTGTTTTAATTATTTCATTTTCGTACACACTTAATTGCATGAAAGATTAGATATTATTTCACACATACATGTACATGTAGTATCCATTAATCAATTAATTAATTAATTAATTCATTAATTGACTAAAATATTCGTAGATATTCTTTTTAATAAAACAAAAAGAACTTTTTATTCTAATTACTATTAAAAGTAATAAATCTCTCTGTAGATGTCATTTTCATCTTACTAATAACACATTTTTAATTTTTTCTTTCATAGATGTGTTAAGGGTGTATCGAGGGATACAACCCAGTTAATAATCCTTTACACCTTAGTCTCATGGCTTCTATCCAGTTCCTGGGTTCACTTTTCCATCTATCTGTTCGCAATAATAATTTATGTCTTTTACAAAAGCTAAAGCATGCCATTAACTTTACATATATATTTGACTTATTAATAAATTAATTAATTTGCATTTGTGTTGTAGCGTTTGTAGTCTTTCGTAAATAGTTTTTGTCTTTTACATTTTTCTACGATTTTGCAATTTTCTATTGGTTTTATACGAAGTTTCTTATCAAGAAAATTTTTAAAACAAATGAGTATCTAGTGAAAAAATATTTACAATTACAATTATTGGTAATTTCTTATCTATTTTTGCGGTTGATTTGACAATACTTTTTAGTAAAAATTATTATTTACAATATCTCTTTGGTGCATTCGTGTGTTGGATACAATGATTTTAAAAAGATTGCAATTGTTTTCTCTCCCCAACCGTACCCCCTTTTTTTAATTCCTCTCCTTTGGATGCAGAGGTTTGCAAGAATACATAGTCAAGCTGCAAATGCAGCATAGAAGAGAGAACGAAGAACACAGAGCCCAATTGGCTCATGTCCAGAAACAGAATCAGTCCAGCATGGAGCAGTTACAAAGAAAATGCCAATGTTTAACGAAATTGTAAGTAAAAATGATTATTTATCAGCCTGATTTTTCCCAATCCAATCTAAACTAGACTGTCCAAGTCTTGGCATTGCAAGATCTATTTTAAATTATTAATAATCTGGTTTTGTTTAACCCAGTACAACATTTATCCTTGTTTATTATGATTTTTGACAGGTTTGAAGAGGTCCGATCAAGGTACGAGAGAAGGGAATCGAGACAAGAAGATCTCAACATAATATCAGATCTTCGTCAGGTGATAGCAGAGCAAGAAAAAGACCTTGCTTGTTTGAACGAAGAAAAACGTTATTTCCAAGTGAAATTGATGAATCTCGAAAAGTTCCTAACGCAATCTCCCGGTTTCGGACCGGAAAGGAGTAGCCCAGAACCACAAGAAGACCTGCCCAGCACCTCCGAGGACTCGGGAAGAAGTAGCATCGTTATACCTCCGACTATTCCAGAATGTGATGACGAAGAGTGATTTGCTGTGTATGATGTCGTATTTCTTTTGTTCTTTTGAACAGTGTAAATTATTTTTCTTGTATATATCTATATATAAACACACGTAAATACATCGATATGTTATTAAAATTTGTATATATTGTTATTAATAAAAAATTTAAAAAAAAAATCTGCTACACGTTTTGATATTATCAAAAATTTCATGAATTACTAAATAGATATCGATGCAATTTTAGTGTAATGAGGGTTGTTACTTCAGGACGATTATGAGTTTTGAATTGATATCATAAATGCCAATAGTGATTTTCGCTAATAGTGTACATTACTTTTGCCACTTACTGTACATTACACATTTTCTAACAAATGTGCTATTTAAATGAAAGGACTTTATCAGATTTTTTTCTTGTAATCTTATTGACTCGCTGTTCGACCTCCGATTTTCTTTGAGTTGTGAATAGAAACAGTCGAACATCTTAAGGTGAAGAGATGAGGGGAACGGGGACGTAAATAATAGATTAGGATTTTAATATGTTAGTCAGTGTTAAACGGGACGATTATCGGTAACGTTGTGCTAATAGGTCTGTTTTAACAAGTTTTTCGGAAAATTATCGTGTCGAACGGTATTTTCAACGAAGACAACAGATTTTAATTACTCTAGAGTAATTAATTTTTAAGACTTTGAAAACTGATGGTTTGTTTGGTTCAACTAAAAAAAGGATATTACTATAACAATATATTGGTGAGTTTTCTTTTTCTTTATTTTGTAGCTAGCAAAATGTTGTTATTTGTTGAGGTATTGCATTTGTTTAACAAAAAGAATGTTGTTTCGTTTAGCATTTGTTATTTAAGACATAAACAATAGAAGCTTCCGATCGACTTTATTTTCAACAATAGGATGTTTTCAATTGTTTAATAATACACATATTAATATGTGTGACGATATAATGTTAAAAATTCAATTATGGTAGCATCTTTTTTGTTCATTTGTTTTCGCTTTTTGGCAAAATATTTTTTCGGTCTTTAATTTTCAAAAGCCGTTTTCTTTTTTACCAATTGGGATAAAAGTAAAGTCATTTTTACGATATTTTATAATCAATATATTGGTCAACAACAACTTTTATTATTACACAAACACTTGGACGAGCATGCAATCATGTCAGACATTACAGGGTTCAGTCAGGAACTTAAAGCTTTCATAACATTAAAAAAAAAACTTACTAAACTTACGCTAGTAACTGAAATCGAACGAGAGAGAAAGATGTTTAAAAAAAAAAAGAGAAATAGTTAACAATAGATGATCGTTCAACCGGTAAATTCAAAAACGTAGCCGCTTCCAAACGAATGAGGTTTGCCAGGTTCATCCTGATAGTCGAGGTCCCTTTGCTGTTCAAGTTCGTTCGAGGGGGTGAAAGCAGGTCGCACTTGAGTGTATGCCGCTCGGGGTTGTTGGAGGCCAAATTGGGCTCTAGGTTGGGCAGACACGTATTGCTGTACAGGCGCTGGTTTGTAATAGCTGGGCTCTTGGACTTGAGCCCTCCGCGACTGCTCGGCAATTAAAGCGTGAGGGGGCGCCTTAGGGATATGATCGCCCTCCAAAATTTTGAAACCATCTTTTCCTGCGGTGTATTTTACTGATATTTTTTTACCATTGGGGTCCACGTAGGTATAACCACCTATTAAAAACAAATATTACGAATTAAGAAGTATCAAGGAATAGAAGAGCCATGAAGGAATAGTTACAGGCAGAAACAGGAGTACAGGGAGGTAGAAGAAGACTTAGATTAGATTATTGTTCACAAAATTGAAAAGTCTTAGTAAGTACCTGTACGACTGCCATCAGGGGCTATGGATTCACCCTGGGCCAATCCGTTTTCGGCGGCAAACGCGTATTTGAAGTTACCATCGTGGTTCAGTGCCTGTTTGTGGGATATTATTTGGGGCGAGGGTGTTCTGGGGGCGCTGTAAGCAAACTGAGACTCTTCCCGTTCAGGTTCATTTTGCTGTTGTTGGTAATATTGCGCCTTGCACGCAACAAAGGCTGATGCCATGACGATACAGGATCCAAGCTGTAATATGTTCTTGTATTTTACCAATTTGAACTGATGTCATCCCGATTAGGGTTTACGTAAAGGCCGTCGTCGATTGGAATTGCCTCGTAACGTTTCGCTAGCCCGAGTGACAAACTTCTTCAAACGTCATTCAATTTTTTGATGCTAGATATGGACTGGAATTAATCAAGGAAGAACGTCTGAAGTTCGCCACTCGTCCTAGCGAAACATTAGGAAACAACTTCGACTGGCGATGACCTTTAGACGAGGATCAGGATCTATACTAGCCGCGAAAGCCTTTACTAGTGTTATCAATTTGTTTTAAAATAAATAAATATTCAGCAGTGAAAAGGGTTGAAGAAAATAATATTTTACAGTGATATAAAAGCCTAGCAAGGGGATGCGGTCACTCAAAAACTAACTGTGATATATTTGAAGACTAATTCTCTCTACTAATAAAAAATTGGGCTGAACCATGGCTATGAAATTTCAACTAATAAAACTAAAGCATTTTATTTTAATATTTCATATATCTTGGATTATTTAATAATTTGCTAACGCTCATGAATTATTGTTATGTAAGTTCATTCATCGATAATTGCTAGCAATTACACCGCCCATTAATGTCAAAGTGTAATAAAATTAATTGCTTGTAAAAACGCTTTCGACAATTGCTTACCGTTGCGGAATGTCGAATGAGAAATTAAGTGTATGTAAATTTTATTCGCAAGTGTCAAAAATTTTATCGATTAAAATTGATCTAGCGTGCTTGTTCGGTAGGGAGCAAATTCGCGATTAGCCGATTACATAACGACAATTCGAAATGCGCCACTGACGCTGGCGAATGTCAGTTAGTATTCGTTACACAAAACTAGTTCACTTCCGAAATGTAAAACTTGTTACACTGTTACAGTGATATATGATCACAATTCATTTAGTATTCGCGGCGATGCATGGAGATAGCAAACAGGTTCGAAACATAAGGACATTGCAAATCAAAAAAAAAAAAAGAAAAACACTCATGCATTAAAACACCTGTTAAGTGTATCGAACAACAACAAATGTCCAGTAATGTAGGAATTGTTTTGATTACTTCCAGATTAACAGTCCGATGATTTGTTATGCTTTTTGTTCTGAAATCATTAATAAGCAACTTAAATGAAAAGAAGAAATCTAAACATCGATTGTAACTGTACCATTACCGCTTTTTTAATTTTGTGCAACGACATCAGAGTAGGCGGTTGCTTTATTTGTTAGAGTGCTCAATTGTTTCTTTTCATTTTCCCGTGATAGATATCCGGGTATTTATTGTACTTCTTTTGTTTCCGCCACAATGATTATGAGGAAGTATAAGTACGACAAATGAATACGTATCCGGTTGGTTGTAAAGATTTTGTTTATTTTAGATCATTAAATATCTATACCTTTAAGGTAACAAGTTCGATATGGATTAATGATATTGAACGACTAATTATTTATTAAGTATTGTGAAACTCGCTACACGTTTTCTAGGATACTTACTTTAATAGGTATATCGATTATTATTATTGATTAATAAGTTGATGAAACCAATAAGAGTAGATTCAAATAAATAAAGCAATAACAAATAGGTTCAAGTAAAAGGCTTTTTGACCAGGTACCTATCTAATTTTGACAATTTGAGTTTTCATTCGCTTATTTTAAATTTCAAAAAGTTTAAATTTAAATTTAAAATTACCTACATAATATTTAGTAATTCTATTGATTTTTTTTATTCTGAGTAGCACAATGAAAAGAATTTCCCGCGGCCATACGAAAGAGTATGGTCTAAATTCCAAAATATACACTCCGTCGTCACAAAAATCACTATCAGTATCTAACACCTAAAATTAGTTGGAAAACTTATAATTTCAAAATTTTGCGGCTCAAGTTGCATGGTATTTCACTTACCAGGAAATTCATGGTTGTGTCTAGAACTAAAACTTGCACCTGACTGTATTTTCTCATTGTATGGTTGGGCCTTTTTATGCTCCCCGCCTTAGAATTACACCCTACAGGTGGAGAAAGTGTACGAACCCATAGCGACTTAGAATTATTCGATTCTGTTGTTTTTAGCATGAACAAAGTTTAAACAAAACGGGCTTTAGAGCAGGTGTAAGTGCGACCACACTTTCTAGATCACGCTTTTGGATGTGTTATCTAAGTATTGTCGCAAAACAGCGCACATGTACCTAGTAAATGCGTATTCCTCTATACAGGTTGGGCAAAACCTTCACCGACCATAACAGCTTAACATTTCTTTGTCGCAAATTTTTATGAGTAAAAGTAACTTTAGTTTTGATTGAGATACATTTTGGGCCACATCTTGATAAACCTTTGGATTAATTATGACGTATTTTGTATATAGTTATGTACACGGAGAAAATGAAAAACGAAAATTTATCTAAATATTAAAGCGATATTTACAATTTATCCCAACTAGTCTGTTGATTCCTGAGCGAAAATAATAAAAATTACAATTTGGATCTGTATTTGTAAAAATAAAATTGCAGCAAAAACAAATTTACTAGGTATTTTGATTGACATTAGAAATTTATTGGTAATAATTAAGAAACTTTAAATTATTTTTAAAAAAACGTCAAAATTGAGATTATTACAAATTACCTAATAAATTGTAGTATTTGTACGACAAATTTAGTCATTTACAATCGAAAATTGTAATTTTTGCGTTGTCATAAAAATTTTGTTTTCTCCGTGTAGCTCCACCGTTGTAAGACAATATCCCTTTTAAATGTCCTTTGATTTGAAAAGTTTACCTTTTATTGAAACATCCTCACGCGATTTCTAAGTACCTATAAATATGTGATTCAGATACTTTATTAATCTGTATTTCGTAAGTTTTGGGTAATGTTGCCGTGTCCTTTGCTTAAAGGCAAGCGTTTGCCGATGGCACTTTCAAATCCGAATCATAACTCAACCCGCAGGACAAAACGACAAAACTACCCAGAAACTGATGATGAACCCGTTTCTTGCACATACTATTATTCCTTGTTGAGGGAAATTTTTTTAGAACAAAAATCGCCTCATTATCAGTATCAGGGTAGAAAATTTCTTATGTTGTTGTTAGATATTCGCTGAAGTGTCTCTGACAATTTCGTGGCCATTCTACTTCAGATGGTTTCTAAATTATCGAAGTTTAAAAAGAAGTTTAACTTCGTAATCCGTTACGTAGCGGTAAAGATGCTATCTGACCGGGCAGTAAGAAAAACAGGAAGAAATTCCAACTTTTCCTATACCCGCACCGTAAAACTTTTCTAGACGAAAATGTAGAATGTAAATTTCATCGAAACGCGACAAGCTTCCCCCAAAAATACTGGCACACAACGAAAAAATATCCCTCGATTTAAATAACCAATTCGTTATGCTACAATTTCCTCACTTGATTGAATAACCGATTCTGGAAACGGATTACAAGACACATACATAACAGAATACATTTCACCGACCGAAATGTAATAAGCAATTCAAAATATTTCGCTCGAAAAAATCGTAACCTTTCCAAAATTTCCTTCGGCTATACCGCAATACCGCATAACTTCTCGTACTTATTACATAAAAGTAAAAGTTTATCGCCAGGAATTTTCTTTGATCCATGAACCGCCGCCGTACCCAGAAATTTATTATTTCTCGGTTTTGCCGCCACAACTTCTACAATGTTTAAGATTCCCTTAGAAAATTAACAGTTGTTTTAATATTAAATGCACCCTTGCCGTCCAGTCCAGTAATATAAATGTTAATATAATTTAACACCTAAAATTAAACACTAAATGAAAAAATAAATGAAACATCAAATAAAATTGATTGTTTTTCATCATCAATTACAATTGTTCAAAGTTTACACAACTTTTATTATTGCACGATTGAAATGTACACAAGTCNGAAACTTCCAGAAAGTTATTATTTTTTGGTCTATGAAATTATATCGTAACGAAAAAAAAATCATCTTGGAAATTTTTTTTTGAGCTGTCCTTTGGAGAGGGTTCTTAAAACATCCAAAACTCACTCGAGATTGAAAAAGAAATAATCAATTTTTTTGCGCAACCCTAATATTTATATATTTATTTATGGTTAAAAATGACTTGTAAATCGTATAAAAATGAAAAAGACTGAAGCTATACGAATAGTATTTATTACATCATGAAACATACATAATATAATTTACACCAAACATTAACAATATTATTAATAAGGGATAGTTTCCTACGCACAAGTTTACAATTACATTTATATTAATTTAATTTAATAAATATGTAGACTTGTAGACAAACTGCTGTTATTAATGTACTTATACAATTTTAGCATGCAGCAGATTACTTCCATTTTCCCTAAAACACTTATTAACACCAACATTTACACAAAGGAGTAATAATGACAATAATACATAATGTAATGATGATATAATAATCATTTTGACTAAACACTAAGACAAGTCAGCGTTTTCACGCTTGCTGTTGTTGTTCGGACCCTTACCAGCTTTTAAGCGACTTTTTTTAATTAACTAATTAATATTTTTGAAGAGTAACACGGACGATTATTGTCTTCTCACAATAATCTTCTATGGAGCTAAGGAGTAGCTCTTTTGAAGTAGTAATATTGCGGCGTGAATACAAAAAACTTTCTTTTATAGCATAAAACAACGACCGAACAGTATATTATGTATTGGTTACCATAGAGAATAATAATACACAACAATTACAACAGAATTCCTATATACGTATTAGTTATTTAGTGTATTGTACGTACGTAACATTTAAGAAGCGCTTCGTAAGGCGTGGCTTGTTAATGCAAGTTATGCGCGCGCAGCCGGCTAAATAGACGTTTGACAGTTTTAAGCAACGCCCCTAGAAACGAAAAGCATATAAAAGCAGGGCCTTTAAAACACTGGCCACTTGGTTTGCATTAGCGAGCCGCGCGATTGAGTGCTATACTTTTAATAAGTGACCCCGTACTTTTAACAACATTCAAGAGAGGGGGCGGAACTTAACTTGCGTTGTTGCCAAGTTTTGCTGCGTCTTTGATTGGCTCAGCAATTCGTAAATTTAATACAAACAACAATTAATAAAATATCATTTCAGTGATTAATCATTAACATGTGTCACATTATTCAACTACATACATATCTAAAGATACAAGTACGTCTAAGATAATAATGTTATGTAATATATTGTATTCTATATATATATAATGAGTAAATAGCATCCATTGACCGACAATTGGAGGGGGGGATGAAGACTCTTGACTTAATTGCAATAACATCATGAGGGGTTAGAGGTCGAAAAGGGGAAGGCATCTTATTGCCTCGTCTCCCTCTTCGAGGGAACAGACTGAAGTGCAGCCATTCACAACGGTCTCTGACGAGGACCCTCCGAATTTATAATTTTTGTTCTGACCGTGAAATTTATTTTAACGAGTCTTCATCGTTTACATGTAATATATAATATATCATGGTAAATATAATATTGCACCTATTAGAACGGTTAGTATATTGGTGGTGGGTTATATATGATTTTGTTTAAATATATGTGTCGGTAAAGTTAGGAAATCACTCGGTATCATCTTCGTTCTGGTATGTCACATAGCGCACTGACGATTTTTCACCCCCATGTAGCAAATTCTACGACATACATTTACTTATATTACGTCTCGGATAATAATTTTATTATTTTGTTTGTTACCTTTTTTTCTTCTTTTGTTGGTGGACTTTTCAAACTCATTAGCATTGGGGCGTACATAAAATTCAAAATTGCTATACCAAAAAGCATCCATTCGAATCCAATACTTTTTACGAGAGTCCCACTTAAGGCCGGCCCTGACCAATACATTGATAAAATAAGCATTCAGACATTATAAAACAACAAAAAACGAATAATAAATAATGTACGCAATTCTTTTCTAAATAGGTATCTAATTGTTATAAAAAATACTGTTGTTTCGGCAGGCTCGGTTGTGAAAATCGACAATTTTCCCAAGTGTGTTGTGCATGTCTATAATTTAGTTTCACTGCCAGTATGTAATATTATGATAATTAATCATTACTGGGCATGGTGTCATTCAATTTGCCTGTATGTTAAAAATGTTGTTTATATAATCCATGTAAAGTGGGTTTAATGTGAAAAGTTCTCGAAAGCGTGCCGTTAATTACTGAAGGAACACGCGGTAATAATGCGTGAACATATAAGAAAACTGTTCGAGAAATGTATTACAGAAAAATTATAAGTGAAATTTTGTTAATTTTAATTAAGAACAATGTCAAAATTAGTAGATAATTATCTAAACCTTTTAGTTTTATTCGGTCGATTTTTACTGATTTTAGTCAAAAAAACTAAAATAACTGAAAGTCAAAAGTATCTTTTAAATGCGTTTAAAGTGACAATTTAAGTATCTCAACAATAAACTGTATGATATTCAATAAATAATCTGTTGCATTGTAAACTTGAGTTCTTGTTGTCGGCTAGCCGCTGAAGTGTAACATTTTATGAAAGTAAGCCGTGGTACATATAACACAAAAATGTACTGCAGCGAATATATCTCGTGGCAGTTTTTTCCCAGTAAAAAAAAACGCATTCCAGTTGAAACTTTCAATGACGTAAGATGAATACAATAAAAATTATATCAACTAATCGAAAGGTTTTGTGACACTTTGCTGTAAAATCAATATAATTGCTTACCAATGGCGAAGCCTAAGCAAAAAGCAACATCGCCGATGGCGTATACGCTCCCGTACACTGCTGAATGACGAATGTCGACCAAAAACCCTAGCTCAGGCATCATAGAACTGTCCACCATACCCATAGCGAATCCCAGACCAGCATTTGGCACAATTAAATGGTTTATATTGGTCGCGAGAGGTATCTAAAAAGATTTCATCCACATTACACACTGAATATACTATGATTAAACATACATACAATTTAGAATCTTTTCGAAGTGAGTTAGTTTGATATGAAATATTATTCTGAAAATTCATTTTTGAATTTTATACCCACTACACACTACCTCAAATTAATGAGGGAAAAATTGTTGCTGTTGTCTCACCCTCGCCGGGAATCGAACCCGGAATCTTTGGCTTTACGCACCAATGTTCTACCACTAAACTACGAGTGAGTATAAAATTCAATATGAATTTTCAGAATAATATTTCATATCACATTACACACAATAAAAATGAGATGAGCTACGCCGGGATTCGTTTCAGCAAGTAGATATCCATATTTTTAAATGGACCTTGCTGGAGCATACGTAATCCTAAAATGTAGCATCGTACTACAGATGGCGCTCACCACGCCATTTGTAGTATTTTCTAAAACGCGCTGTTAAGACAGCAGGTAAAAGTTGGTCTGTGTTCTGTCGGAGCTGCCTGCGACGC
>NW_020439006.1:0-4700 GCF_000699045.2 Agrilus planipennis | reverse complement strand
GAATAGGAGAACAGAGGACTCTATGGAAGTCAATAAAAAATAGGCGAGATAGGTTGGTAGGACACCTTCTCAGGCATGAAGGTCTAGTCAGAGACATATTAGAGGCAGAGACAGGAGTTAGGAGGGGTAGAGGTAGACCTAGATTAGATTACTGTTCTCAAATAGTTAATGGATGTGGGCTGTTCTAGTTTTAGGGAAATGCGAAGTTTAGCTCAGGATAGGAAAGAGTAGAGGTACGTGTCCAACCAGTCTTAGGACTGACGACGATATGATGATGATGATGATATCCATTAATGAACTTTTTAAATTTTATAGGCTGATTTAACGACTATACCCTGGTAATGAGTCCGATGGTGCAACAAGGGCGTCGGAAATTTTTATTCCTTTGTCCACTTTTGTCACTTTTTTGTACATAGTGATACGCTATCATTCTCTAAAACAATTTAAACAATGCTGTTGTTGTTTCGGATTTCTCCTTTTTTGTTTTTATTCGTCAATCCAAAATAACATTTATATAATCTTATTTTTATAACCCATCAGGGTTTGACACGTTTCGTAGAAGTTATAACGGCCTTTTGGGCTTTGTATTGGTAAGATTTTCGAAATAATTTTATTGCCATTCCGTCGTAAAAGAGACGTATTAAATTCGGTAGTGGTCCACTTTTTTTTTAACACGCATTATTGACGGACAACAGGCGTACCGTCGCTGCGAAAAAAATCCCCCAGATTTTTTCAACCCATTTCATTAACAATGGAAACCTTGATTCAACTCATCCTACTCTCTTTTTTTTAAGATTATTGTTCTCTCCCTCGACTTTACGGTTCTATGGAGTCCCCAGGGACTTTGCTGCAGTTAATTCTTAATTCTTCTTCGATCAAAAGGAGATCCATCGGAGACCGTAAAGTGCTTCCGCGATATATCCTTTTCCTTTCTTTTTCTTTCTTTTTTTTCATTCCTTCATTTTATTGTCGAAGGACTGTAATTGAATTTTTTTGTTCTGAGCATTATAAAGGACAATTCCTTTTCTCAATTTCCATTTCAAATATTAAACTACTTATAAGGATTTTAATGCAGGCGGGACAATGTAAATCCTCCTGTTCGAGAGATTTGCAATCAGAAAGTAAGTTTGGATTCAAATGTCATTTTTATTATTGTAGAGCGCTTTCTCGTAGGTAAAATTTCATTTCATATGTTTCAGTATTAAAACTACTAGCAACTAATTGGCAATGTATTATTAGGGCTTTTTGTTTTTGGTGTAACCTAGGCTCTAATCAAAAACAGTATAACATACCCAGCTCATCGATTAAAACACAATGTGCGAAAGAGATTCCAAATACCAAAATTTTAATCAAAAGTAATGTCGGAGAGTACTCACACCACATCGCACTCGAAAACTAATTATCATTAATTTATTTTATGTATACTCTGACACAATCGTGCCGGAAAGGGTATTTGGCACCGCACTCGAAAACCGATGGTACCATCGGATTCTACGTACTTTTTTACATAACCGCAACTGGTCAGCGACTTGGAAATACTCTCCATCTTTTAGTAATTTCAGGTGCGCTTTTTTATGTTTGATTTATTTCATGTATTTTCTGACAAAATCGTGCCGGAAAGTGTCTTCATGGCATCGCACTCGAAATCTGATGGTACCATCGGATTCTACGTACTTTTTTACATAACCACCACTAGTCAGCGACTTGGAAATGCTCTACATCTTCTAGTAATTTCAGGTGCGCTTTTTTATGTTTGATTTATTTTATGTATTTTGTGACAAAATCGTGCCGGAAAGNCTGTGTTCTGTCGGAGCTGCCTGCGACGCGCTGATGAGATCCAAAAAGATCGAAATCGCGATCCGCGTCTGGCAGTCTCGACAGAATACAGGCCACTTCGAATTATTTTGTACAATAAAAATGTTTAGGAATCAGAAAACACTTACACATATTAGGCATATTCCAATAATTACTAGGCCCAAAAGAGCCGCCAGCCAGCGACCCATCCTATGCCCTAGGGCACCGAAAAGATTTGTCCCGATTAAATATGAAATGCTGGCAGGTAGAAATGTCACCCCTTGCTTCCATCTTTCGGCACCCATTGTATCCATCATCCATATCGGCAGAGAGGGTTCCAACATTGCTATACCGGTGTTAGCAAATGTTATTGCCCCTTGAAAAAAAAAAAAAACAAAAGAAAATCAACATTCAGTAGTTTCTTGAAGCAATTATTTGCTATTATATGCGTACCTGCAGCGATCAATATATAAGGGTCGCTAACTAGGGCTTTCAAAGATGGTGCCTCGACCTCTTGTAGAGTTACGGCTGGTTGTAACATTAACAATTGCAGTACTAAAAGTAATAGCTTTTGTTACATTCAGGGTGTTCTTGTTCGATTGTTTTTAAACCTTACGTCCATCTCCGAGTGCTAGAACGCTGAGTACTAAGAAAGGGGCGGATTTTCCGACAAATTCGTACATGAAACCCCCAAAAGGTGGCCCCACAAGGACCCCAAGGGCTAAGCCCCCTAGGGCTATGCCCATGGCGTTACCTCTTTCTTTATCGTCCGGATACCTTTCCGCTAACATTCCCATACCAGACACGCTCGAGCATGACGAGCCGATACCCTGTAGAGCTCTTGCCAAAAATAAAACACTGTAACTCCGACCAAAAGCGAAAACTAAAAAGAAGTTGGAAAGTTTAATCCTCCTATATCCATTAAAACTAAAATACTGGTATGCAAGGGAAGAAAAAGTAGGGAAAGAGCAAATATAAAGATAGGAGACGAAAAATTAGAAGAAGTGGCTGATTTTAGATACCTAGGTAAGTATATAATGAGTAAATAGCATCCATTGACCGACAATTGGAGGGGGGGATGAAGACTCTTGACTTAATTGCAATAACATCATGAGGGGTTAGAGGTCGAAAAGGGGAAGGCATCTTATTGCCTCGTCTCCCTCTTCGAGGGAACAGACTGAAGTGCAGCCATTCACAACGGTCTCTGACGAGGACCCTCCGAATTTATAATTTTTGTTCTGACCGTGAAATTTATTTTAACGAGTCTTCATCGTTTACATGTAATATATAATATATCATGGTAAATATAATATTGCACCTATTAGAACGGTTAGTATATTGGTGGTGGGTTATATATGATTTTGTTTAAATATATGTGTCGGTAAAGTTAGGAAATCACTCGGTATCATCTTCGTTCTGGTATGTCACATAGCGCACTGACGATTTTTCACCCCCATGTAGCAAATTCTACGACATACATTTACTTATATTACGTCTCGGATAATAATTTTATTATTTTGTTTGTTACCTTTTTTTCTTCTTTTGTTGGTGGACTTTTCAAACTCATTAGCATTGGGGCGTACATAAAATTCAAAATTGCTATACCAAAAAGCATCCATTCGAATCCAATACTTTTTACGAGAGTCCCACTTAAGGCCGGCCCTGACCAATACNATTTGTATGGTTTTGGGGATGTTCTCTTGATAAACCTTTGGATTAATTATGACGTATTTTGTATATAGTTATGTACACGGAGAAAATGAAAAACGAAAATTTATCTAAATATTAAAGCGATATTTACAATTTATCCCAACTAGTCTGTTGATTCCTGAGCGAAAATAATAAAAATTACAATTTGGATCTGTATTTGTAAAAATAAAATCGCGACAGAAATAAATTCATCAGGTATTTTAGTTGATATTACAAATTAAATTGTAATAATAAAGAAACTTGAAATAATTTTTAAAGAAACATATCAAAATTGAGATTATTACAAGTTACGTACTATTTCTACAGCAAATTTACAATCGAAAATTATAATTCTTACGTTGTCATAAAAGTTTAGTTTTCTCCATGTATACGCTAGTACCTACAAAATTAATTTTCATACGTCTATCTCATACTTTCTTCTAAAAAAATGTGTTACATAACGAAATCGTTTACTGGGATATACCTATTACATGAAACCGAATTAATTATGTATTATTTTTAATCAAAATTAAGCTTTCTTTTCCATTAAGGTATATTTAAAAAAAGCATGTAGATTTTTTCTTATTCAAAAAGCTATTTGCCGCACGTACCTACTTTATTTATAATTATATAGCTAGAATAATAATTTCAACCAAATGCGTAACAATATATTTAAAACGCATTTGTAACTGTTATATAACAAAATTACTAGTGTAGATATACAAGTAACACATTTTTAATTAATAACTAAGTAATGTACTTATTTCACAATTTTAACGAACCGTATTGTCAATTAAAATATAGAAATTGTTAGTTTAGGAAAATTATAATTCGGTGGTTACGTTCACTTAAACAAAATTTAACGCAAAACTGTGAGGCAGGTAATTAAGGAAAATTAATCAACAAATGTGTAATTGGACTTTAGATACACACATATGTATCATTGCGTCTTTTTTTTATCACAAAACTTAACATACTTTCTTTGCACGTTTTTTAAGTGGTGAAATATATTTATTAGGGTGTTCCCAAAAAACCGACAATATGTTTTTTCTATTTCGAGTGAAAAAATGTTGGTTTTCGATGTCTTAAGAGCCCCTTCCAAAGGACAGCTCAAAAAAAAAAAATTAAAATGTCGCTCCAAGTTTTTTAAGATTTCAAAAATCGCTAAAAACCGATTTTTTTTTTGTTACGGTATAATTTCATGGACCAAAAAAAAT
>NW_020439005.1:494246-542053 GCF_000699045.2 Agrilus planipennis | reverse complement strand
AAATCTTAAATTGTAGTTAAAAATAAATTAGAGAAATAGTACGTAGTAGTGTTAGTAAAAACTAATCGTTTCGGGTAAATCTGCTTTCTACTACACAGTAAAATTTTGTCCATTGATGCATATTGTCCATGCAAATGAAACTGTCTGTCGTCCTTTTGCATATTTATATCTGGAAGTTTGTTTTGACACTTTCCAGTTTGTTCTATGTAATATTTATGCAGAACGTGTATAATAAACGGTCAATTTTGTGGGAGGCTTCAGCAAACATTTGCTCTCGGCAAACTTTACTACAAAAAATTACTAGATTGTTGCATAAGATTTACACCAAGGGAATTTTAAACGGGGCATAATTATGAAATACTCACTGCTAAAAGTAATAAGGCGTTTTTTCATTCGCTACTTAATTATTTCGATTGTTATCCCCCTTGTGAGTGTCTCAAAATATCAAATAGTTTTTGTAACTGTTTCGTCGGTGATTTGCAGTTGTTGATAGGAAAATTTATGTGTGCTATAGAAGCCGTGGAGGAAAACAAGCGGAAGTACGTGAGCGGAAGTGAAATTACTGTAAATTAGGTGCGTACTCACTTTATAAACATGACACGTAACTAAAAAGAGCGCATTAGTTGAGGTTGTGTGGTAACGCATGGATACTCAAGGGCCGACGGACTTCCATCATTTTATAATTTAGTTTTTACTGTTTTTCGTTGTAAAATCAACCAGCTTCCTCTTTATAATAAGATGAAATTCCTTTAATAAATTAAAGGAATTTTAAACGAGATGGAATTAGCAACTAACTACTTGTTTGAAAAGTTAGGTCACAGAAAGGTGAAATCTAAAAGAAATTGCTGAAGACCAATAATAAGTCGTTAACTAAAATTAACATAAAAACGGGGATAATTATCCAATGTAACCGTCAAATATTTTAGAAAAGTTTTGTAAATTTTATTGTAGAAATACACTGTATGGTATCCTGCCTATCCCTGTTGTATTGTATTAAAATGTCAACCAAAATAAGAGTCCAAGCCCATGAATACAGTAATTAAAAACTATCGAAATTTTTTCTGCGGAAATTAAGATCGCACTTGTCCTCTGTCCTGTAAATATTTTTTTTTTACAAATGGCGGGAATGTCGAATTCGATCCGGCTGTAGTGAAATTCTTTTCGGCTGTAAATATGAACGAACTGAAACTGACGGTCGGTGCCCAATAGACTGAATAAAAGGTAGATTCAAGGACAACTAATAGACCGTGTTCAAACAGAGAAAATGAGCAGGACAAATGTGAGTGAGGGTACAATAAATACAGTTTTGACCCAAACTGGTCCCAGAACTGCAAACAAAAACGCTTCTCTCTAAAGATTAGTGGAAGTTGACGAAATATCCTACGGTTGCGTCTATTATGCGTTTCCAATGTGTAGAAAACACTCGTAAATATTTCAGGACTAAATTTATCTCTTTATTGGTGTAAATGTAAAGTGAAAAAAAAAAACAAGGACTTGACATAAGTTACGTACCTGCCATTAGCAGTATATTTAAAATAATGATGAGAATATACAAACAAAATATCCAAATTATATTTTTATTTGATTGAGATCAAGATTTTGAAATATCTAAACCTCAAAATCCAAATGATGTTAACTTGATTTGTTTGTTTTTGAGAATAAAATTATAAGGTGGTAGACCTTTGTAGGACCAATTTCGTATTCACTGTCTAAGAGTACATCAACTTAACGTGTTTTCTACAATGACCAATTTTTCAATTTAATTTTCGGGTTCGGGATATTTTGCTGTGTAGATTTTTATCCCACAAGAAATATTTTATACCGATATGTATACGTAATTAAAATTGTATAGGGGAGGATGGAAAAAAGGGCGGAAGAACTATTAGAGGAAGATCAATTTGTGTTTAGAAGAAATAGAGGAACGCGGGAGGGCATTCTAGCTTTACTGGTAAATATAGAGAAAACGATAGAAAAATGAAACACAGGATTTGTAGATTTAGAAAAAGCTTTTGACAATGTTAAATGAGACAAGATGTTAAATATATTTAAGAATGTAGGGATGAGTTGCAGAGATAGAAGAGTGATACTTAGTTTGTATAAAAAGCAACATGGAGTTACACAGCTGGGGCTGAAACGTAGAGAAGTAAATATTAGGAAGGGAGTCAGACAGGGATGCACACTGTCACCACTACTTTTTAATCTATACATCGAAGACGCGATCAACATCATTAAGGACAATACAACTGTAGGGATAGATATACAGGGGCAAAAGATTAGTATGCTTAGATTTGCAGATGACATAGCAGTATTAGCATTCAGCAAAGAGGAGCTAGAGATTGCTATAAATAAAATGAAAGCTGTATTGACAAAACAGTATTGCATGAAAATAAAACAAAAATGCTGGTGTGCAAGGGAAGAAAAAGTAGGGAAAGAGCGAATATAAAGATAGGAGCCGAAGGATTAGAAGTGGCTAATTTTAGGTGTCTATAGAAAGTCAGATAGGTCAGGACGGAAGGAGTGGTAGGGATATAAAGCAGAGGATAGCGCAGGGTCGAGTCGCCTTCAATAAAAAGAAGACCCTTCTATGTTCGCGAACGGTTAATTTAGAAATTCGGAAGAGATTGTTTGGAGCGCGGCGCTGTACTGGTGCGAAACATGGACGGTGGGCACGGCGGAAAAAAAAAGGTTAGCAGCATTCGAAATGAAAATGATGAGAATACCGTGGATAGAGAAGGTTAGAAATGAAGAGCTATTAGATAGAATAGGAGAACAGGAGACTCTATGGAAGTCAATAAGAAATAGGCGAGATAAGTTGGTAGGGCACCTTCTCAGGCATGAAGGTCTAGTTGGTGACATATTAGAGGCGGAAACGAGAGTTAGGAGGAATAGAGGTAGACCTAGATTAGATTACCGTTCACAAACAGTGAAGGATGTGGGTTATTCTAGTTTTAGGGAAATACAAAGATTAGCTAAGGATAGGGAAGAGTGGAGGTGTGTGTCGAACCAGTCTTAGAACTGACGACGTTATGATGCTGATACGTACCCAATAAACCCCAAGTTAGCATGAACGACATCACAGACGAGACTTTCGAAAGTCTTCATTATTGGCTCACCTCTAAACAGACTTGTCACGATCGGATTGCAATGTCTAGTTAATCAGTTGGCTAGTTATCCATGTAATGTACTTTTTTATTATCCTGGGAACCAAGCTATGCATTACAGCATCCTTTTCATTATTATCATTTTTTTTCTTGCTTTACCAATCATCATAAGTATATTTATATACATATGTACAAGATACATACATATGTATGTACGTGTATTTGTATATATACAATGTGATTGTGCTGTCATGAATCATGCATCTCTTCTCATCAATCTTTTCTGCGTTTTTGTATGTTGTTTGCTCGCTGTTGTTACCTAGGAAGTTATGCGTCTCTTTAACGTACGTACACACATGTGCCCGTGGATAAGAAACGTGGAACACAATCAATAAGCGAATTCCAATCATACATCAAAGTCAGCCTTCGGATCGGCTTTCGCGGCTGTGCAATGCTTAAAATGCAACCGTGCACTTTTGTGCAATCGAACAGCACGGCAAACGCTCTTTGCAGCGAACTATGTTCCTCTTATAACGATATCGATCATATTACCAATTTGTGTAGATTTAATCAACAAGGATTTTGATTCCTACTAACTATGGAAGTTTTAAATTGTTTTAATATAAATTAGGATCGTTTTTCTTGCTAACTTTTAAAAATACTACCTGTATATATAGGTAACAGATGTTTGCCGAAGGTGTTACACGAATAATCCATTTTTTTACGAGTTAACAGCGCAGTGGACCTGTTTTGTACAATATGGTATGTACTAAATGTAAAACAAAAATTTTAGAAGAAAAAGTAGAGAAAGAATAAATATAAAGATAGGAGACGAAAAATTAGAAGAAGTTTCTGATTTTCGGCATCTAAAAAGTTAGATAATTCAGGATGCAGTATAGAGACATAAAGCAAAGGATAACGCAAGGTCGAGTCGCTTTTAACAAAAAGAAGTCTTGTTCTTACTGTTACAGAAGTAGTTAAAGTTGTGGGATGTTCTAGTTTTAGGGAAATGCGAAGGTTAGCTCAGTATACGAAAGGGTGGAGGCGCGTGTTCAACCAGTCTTAGGACTGACGATCTTATGATGATGATGAATTGGTATGATTGGCAATTTTGCCACAGAGACCATTTTGTCAATAGTCCAATGGGTAGAACGTAAGTCTAGCACAAACGAAAAACAATTACATACACAAAATAGATTTAGCTGTAGACGTCCACGTATGTACTACGAATTAAAATGGGCAAATTTTGGCATAATGGACAGTTAGAGATATAGAGACGTAATTGAAATTTTTGTTAAATATTGTTATTCTGTCCATGTTCAGTATTAGGGAAGTTAATGTGTGAACGGCTTGAAGGAAATCGTCGAAATTTACCTTGGAATTTATCGTTCACATTAGTTATCGTTAAGTTAGTTGTTGTTGTATGTAACAGTAGGCTTTCGCGCATTGTAAGTACAATAGTAATTTACGTTACTTGTCCCATATCGGCGGTAAGAAAATTTATTGAGCAAGTTTGCTTGCTATTAGGAAATGGTTGTGTATGTAACACATTTAAAGAGCAACTATCTGTTAAGGTCACCAATGGTATATAATACGCGTTTCACACTTGCACACGCATTTGTTTTAAAAGACAAATATGTGAAAATTATCCCGATACTGGTTAACCGATTAATTATTTCTCGCTGTCAGATTTATTATCTACTAAACTGGTTTAATACTGTCATATAACGACGAGTTTTAATGCTGGATTTGAACAAATATAAATAAATATCTTATGTAGAGACTTTGTAGGCCTTCGATATCTTAAGAAACTTGCTTCAAAAATTTGCTTTTTTATGTAACTACTTATTATTACGGATTGTATATTTTTGATATGATATCACTTATTAAGAAATCGTGAGGTGGTAAACTTTTTATTAATCCCTTAAATGTTAATGCTAAAATATTAATCACAATTTTGTTCGGAAATTACAATAATCCTTTTCCTGATTGAGGATCTTACTTGTAGTTGCTTGAATAAGTTTATTATTTAATCTAAAATGTGTTCTAAAATAGAATTTTAACAAGAAATGTTATTGAAAATGTTATTTCTTACTAATTTATTAATATCTGGTAATTAACTTAATTTTGCAGTAATTGTCTTCAAATTAAGTAATAATTACTGATTTATTCAGTGGAAATTACAAAAATAAGAAACATCTTGGAAACTTTTAAAGAAGTTTTCACGTGAAACCTTTAATTATTATGTAATTTCGTGAAAACAATATTTTGTAACTAATCATTTAATTTAATTTTAATCATTGTTTTTTTTAAAACATACTTTTAATAAATGTCAACTATATCTATATATATATACAATACTGTAAGTATGTTTGATAAAAATTCAGTTACCTACTTAATTAATTTCTTGATTTGAGTAGAATTTATTACGTTTCAAAATTAATTTGTTTTAAGCGACATACTTTAATTTAAATAAAACAAATATCAGGTAGTAATCTAGTAATATATTTGCCTGGATTCTTCTTGAGATATTCCTTTCATAAAATATTGTATTTAGGTTTGTATTACATAGGTATTTTCTAAATTTTCTGGACGCTGACATATCTCTACTGAATATTTTGACGCATTTCCTTTCAGTAAAATGTAAATGAGGTATTCGACCCCATTCTTCCTGTCTTCGTTTGGGTCTTATCGTAAAATTCGGAATTCTTAGAACGTACCTCAAAGCCATCCTCATTGTTTACGATTCTCTGCCCCGCTGTGGCAAACTGATACAACGTTATGCTTAATTTAGGGGGTTGAAATGTGATGGAAAACCATCGCCTACGTATAACTACTACTACTCTACCTCAAGTCTAATATTTGAAGAGAAGCCAGAGGCGTCGGTACATGGAGTACTTTTTAAAATTTAAATGATTCAATATTATATTACATTGCGGTCAAACAATTGGGATCCGTCAAATGGGCATACACCATCTGGTGGCAAAATTTATACCTCGAATTAGGGAAAAATTTACATAGGAACTGTGCACGCAAATTGTAAAATTGTTTATTTACATAATAAAACACGTTAAAAAAGTAAAAAATTTTTTGATGATGGAATCGACGAAGTTTTCTTCAAAAGTTAAATCAAATAAAAAGTTAATATGTTTAATGAAAAGCTGCAATAGCACCTCAGACATAGATCTTCACTCTTCACCTACGTGAACTACTTTCCAATAAAAACTAACCGTTTTATATATGTAAAAAATATATTCGGAAAATTAGAGAAAAAAGTAAACTAATAGAAGCTTGGATGAAAGCAGTAGGTATCAAAGAAGTGAATTCCGGAATAAAAATTTGTTCACGTCATTTTAATGCACATGATTATATTTCAGCAAGTATTTACCATCAGCCATAACCTTAATATTTAAAACTAGAATCATACTAAAATTATAAAGTGAGAAATTATTTATTCCTGTGTAATTGATTTAACACAATTCTAATGATACGATATAAGTATTTTGAGGTTAAGAACCTACCTGCTGCAATACAACAAAGTTGCAATAATGTGTTTGCAACGTTCTCTTAAATCGGCTTTGCACGTGCAAGTCATTGATATGATATTGCATAATCACCGAGAATCACCTCACTTATCATTTTATCGTAATTTAAAAACTTGGAAATTGCACGGTACACTATAGGAACTACGATAAATTTTCCCTAATCGGCGCCATGTTTTTAGGCTCCTCCCATTTGACGGATCCCAATAGTAATTAATAAACTCGTTCGAAAAGCTTAAGAACTTTTCAAAAAATTACGCGGACAAAAATATAATTTCCTTGTAATTATAATCTTCTATTGTTTCTGTTATTAAAATCTTCTCGAAAGGAGAACTGTTACTACTCTAAAAAATTAAAATAATTTCTGATATTCACATTAAAAACTAGACTTTTATTTGTTGACCAATAAATATTGTATGATACGCTGCTGTCTACATGGTCTGGAGGTTTGTCCTAGACTCACAAGTTTATTATGCGTTATAAATGGTATTAAGAAACGTTAGGGGTCCCAAACCTGATATTCCGAACTAGCTTTTGCTTTTGCTTTTAGATAGTAGGATTATTCGTAAACCAGCCACTGTCTGTGTCAGATGGGGTATTATTTCCATTATTATATTACCACAACGTTCTTGTGTTTACTTACTCGTTACATGGAGTTATGTACGTTTCCAAGTTTTTGTCGAGTTAGTATATAAATAATTGCATAATATAATACGTATGTAGTTAAACTTTCAAAGAAGTTTCTACAGTTGGTTTTCAACTAGTGTATTTGAACTTCAAAGTTTTTGTTGTCCGTGTGGGATATCAGAAATTTTTTGTACCGATTTCATCAATGTGTTTGGTGTAAGTACCTGCATGATATCTATTAAAAATGTAACCTAGAAAGTTACCATAAATTATTAATTTTTGTAATTCAGAACTATTTAGATACATATCCTTATATTATCCTACAAAATTTTGACGTTTCACCCATCAAGTTTTATTATTTATATTAATTATTATTGAAATAAGTTATGCACTTGATTGTCATGTTTATACTACATTGATTATTTTTTAAAAAACAAATGCAACATTATTTTTTTCACAATATTTACGATTCTGTGCACCTTTTTTTTTTAAATGGTAATGCTAACTTGCTGGACATAATTTCTTCCACTTTTCAAATCGTAAAGATCTAAAACCGTTCCTTCGTTTTCGTTCAATATTTACAGCATTAAATTGTTGCAGTTTATTGGATGGTTACGAAAATGAATTCTGCTTCTGTCCCTAATTATAATGTAATCGAACTTTATTACATCCTTATAATGATTGCGAAGTCATAGTGACTATTACAATTTAATAGCATTCCTTACTTGATTGATTCGAGTTATTATGCAGTTTCTTGGACAACAGCTTAAAGTTCACGTAATCGGTGTATGTACAAACATATCTATAAACATTTTACTATTATGTTAGATAGATAGTAAAACAAACGTAGCAAAAGTTGTTTATGGTAAAGTCAGTCATTTAAGACAGATACTAATACTGATAGGAATTATCAAACCACTTACATAGGATCATGTTGTTGTCGGTCTGTCTGTCAAGACGATTTTTCTCAGGAACGGCTATCAAATAGCTGGAGTCTGTAGCATTGAACTTCTAAAAATAAATTCAAGTAAGTAGTGCAGCACAGAAAATTCAAAATCCTTCGCAATCGGGCTAGGACAGGCTCAGCCCTTTCACTCACTGATTGATGCTGGTCAATCAAAATGTACAGGATGTTTTCCGTTGGCCTAGAATCTTCAAATTATTCTCGTCAATCCGTTTAATCCTTAATTGTGGTTATTTCCGACTAATCGTTGCAATTTTCTTCATATTTTTCTTGTTTTAATAAATATGTAATATCGTTTTATGGCGTCTACAGAATATAGGGTGCCGGACGTTAAGGTAAAATGCAATTATCGTTTCTAAGTACAATATAATGCTACGTACTTGTGAGTTTTCCCATGGTTTTCAAGTCATACAGTGGTCACAGCCGTTTGTCGTCCTTTGCGATATTAAATACGTGACGTGCATATTTAACACTATTATTTGTATTATAATAAACGTCTGGGTAGTAGTATGTGTTCATGTATCATAATAACCGTTACTATTATTTGTACGTATAATGCATTCATTATGATAAAGTTTTCACAAATTCCTTTTTTAATTGCAAAGCAAAATTTGGTAAAAAGGATGCTTCTTGATACCCTCATGTTAGAACATATTTAAATAAATCTTAATAATATAATTTATTTTTATCAGTTATTTTAAGCAAGCTGATACTTATCAATCAAGTAAATGTATATTACAAATTAATTTGGAGATCACAGCTTACAAATTCGTGAAAGTAAATAATGCAAATAAATGAAACTTCTTCTAGGGTAAGTTCGTTTAATACGAGTTGCTATGTAACAAAATTATTCAACGTATTTCCCCCGCTGTTTGTCCCTATGTATGCTTAGATCTTTAAAACTACGCAACGGATTTTAATGCGGTTTTTTTTAATAGATAGAGTAATTCAAGAGGAAGGTTTATATACATAATACATGCATAATATAGTAGAGAAACACTGATAATTTTAGAAGTTTGTAATGTGATGTAAATAAGCACATTTTTTTGCGCTTACATTGCAAACGCTGGCTGAACCCTACGAATCAAAATAATATACTACATTATTGTACACCTTAAAAAGATCTACAAAAAAGTCCGCGATGGTATATGTCTATCTCTTAGGGATAACCCACAATAACCATTTTTATCCTTTACTTTTTATGAGAAATAATGACTTGTTTACGAAGCGATTGTAAGCAATACAGCATTAATTCTTATCCAATTAAGTACCTTAAATACATTGTGCATTTAATATAGATCAATATGGCCCTTTNTTTCGATCCGTTCGTTGGAGCCGTCTTCGGTGGATAATTTAAAACCCATTTTGTTTCCTTCGCTTCGAAATAGTCAACAAGAAGAACAACAACAACCAAAAAGGCTCAAGCATCAGCGCAAACCTAAAAAAAATACGTGATAAACAAGCAAAAATTCTCAGACAAACACTTTGTGATCTGTTCGAGCAAGCGCAAAAAGAAACAAATTGAACACATCACACAGAGTTTTGTAAAACTGGAGAAGAGAGAAGACAAAAAAGTACAGATGAATGATAGCTGATTATTATGATAAGGTAAGAGAGAAGCGCATAGTATTGTATATTTCGCATTATTGATTGTGGAGTCTTTCACTGTGTACAGTATAGAGTGTATGTATTGTAAGTAAAACGTAAGCTAAGTTCTCTTCGTCGCAGACGTACGGGAACTTGTTTAAATAGTTGCAACCAGCCCTGAGACACTGCCATGTCACTGGTTAAATTCTAGTTATTAGAATAGACTAGCTAAATTTTTTAATACATAATGTAGTTCGTGTGATTTCCTCATTCGTATTTTATCATTTGTTTCCCATTTCGTCTCATTTTGATCATACTGTAACGGTTAACTATAATAATTCACGGTATTATTGTTATGCAAGCCGTTTATAATTTAAGTTATTGTAATTATTAAGTAATTAATATCTTCAACGTCGTCGTCATCATCGATATCATTATGATTGTAATCGTAAGGTAATTTTTGTCGATCGTTATCAGCGTAATTAACAGAAAGGTGGACTCAAAAGGAAACATCAAAAATCGGCATTCGACATTCCTCCTTGTGTGTTCTTATTATTTTTTTATGTAACTTGAAATTTGCAAATGCGGGAGTACATGCACTCAGAAAAGTTATTCGCGGTTTCTCATTATCAAACATTCAATGAGAAATTAATTTTCCCAAAACGCCTAAAACTCACGTCTGTGGTGCCCTTCCTTCCTAAATTAACATTAAATTTGTGCATTTCTTTCGATCACAGTTGTTCTAAATCATGCATTTCAAGTGATTTTCTTAATTGTGATAATTAAAACTTCATTTGACTACATTTTAAGAAAAGAATTTATAACTTCAATCAGTAATTTATTTGAAATAAATGCAGTGTAAAAGTAATACATATGACAGGGTATGTATACAAATATAAATTGCTGAAAAGCACCGTATAACGGTGAGCCTGCGAACTAAATCTCATGTGCAGCGCAGTCTATCGTCAAAGTCAAAACTAAACATAGGGGGATGAGTTACAAAGAGAGATAGAAGGGTAATACTTACAATTACTTTGTATAAAGAACAACAGGCAGTTATAGAGATAGGATTGCACCGTGGAGAAGTAAATATTAGGAAGGGATTCCCGACAAGGATGCACACTGTCACCACTACTTTTTAATCTATCAACATCATTAAAGGCAATACAACTGTAATAGTAATGGAATAGATATACAGGGGCAAAAATTTGTATATACACTTAGATCTGCAGATGATATAGCACTACTGTTATTTTACAAGGAGGAATTAGGGATAGCGTTAAATAAAATGGAAAATTGAATTGAAAAAACAGTATTGTATGAAAATAAATAAAAGTAGAACAAAAATACTGGTATGCAAGGGAAGAAACAATAGAGAAGGAGCGAATACAAAGATAGGAGACGAAAAATTAGAAGAAGTGAACGATTTTAGGTATCTAGGAAGTCAGATAAGTCAGGACGGAAGGAATAGGAGGGATATATAAAGCAGAGGATAGCTCAAAGTCGAGTCGCGTTCAATAAAAAGAAAAGGTTAGAAGCGTTAGAAATGTGGTGTTACAGGCAAATATAAGGATACGGTGGTTAGAAATAAAGAGATATTTGAAAGAATAGAAGAACAGAGGACTATATGGAAGTCAATAAGAAATAGGCGAGATAGGTTGGTAGGACACCTTCTCATTCATGAAGGTCTAGTCAGGCATATTAGCGCCGGAACGGGAGGTAGGAGGGGTAGATGTAGACCTAGATTAGATTACTATTTGCAAATAGTTAGGATATGGGTTGCTCTAGTTTTAGGAAAATGTGAAGATTAGCTCAGGATAGGAAAGAGTGAAGGTGCGTGTCCAACCAGTCTTAGGACTGACACCTTATAATGATGATAAAAATATTCATAAAAGCATCTAAAATTTGAAAGTCGAAAATCGAAAATAAATCATGTAGATGGAGATTTAAACGAATTAATTGTACTGTCTGTTTACGATATTTTAATGCAATGGAAAAAGTAAATTGTAAGTTTTTGGCATAATTATACCAAGTAGAGACGCATCGGATAGTGATTTTGCCGGGTACCGGATAACCGTGGGCCCAGCATTAGCTGTCCCGGGTACTTGGCAAACCACCACTTGGTTAATTGCTCATGTCTTCGTTCTGGCGAGCTTTCCACCAACCTCGCTAACGTAACGTCCTAAATCACATTAAGTAAACATAGTACCATAGGAGTACTCGGCGTCATTATCTGGTACCCAGCTTAAAAAGAGTGCCGGGTACCAGATCCAAACCGGCCCAAAGTATTTGTTGGGGTGGAAGCCCTCTACGCGATAGCCAAATTCCCATAATATTTTAGGGTTTCGTATGTCGAAATGAAGAAAACGTTTATCAAATGTAATGTTATTCATCATTTCTACAGTCATTATGAACAAAGATGTCTTAGGACCAAATCGTGTAACTATTATGATATAGATCTGTGTAAATACAAAGGGTACATAACGATTCTCTTTAACATGTGTTTTTCTGTTTTGTTTCAGTGGGGTTGCAACACTTAGCTGTACGGATTGCAGTGGAAGTAGCACAGCGTCTAGTGACATAACCGATCCAGGTTCTCCGTTCAGCACCGCGTCCAACAATTCTGAAGATTCCGCGTTGCAAACGTCATCGATAACAACCACGAAAATGCCTCCCACACAGACGGTCCATTCGACTTGGCCCTGGTCTGTCGGGGAAGCGCCTCCTGTAAAACGCGCCCTCATCGGGAAAACGGAGTTCCCGAAAAGAATTAAAATCGATGACGTCGCGCATCAACCGTTATCAATCGAACAAAAGGTGATCGATACGGGAAAAACGGTTTATCCTGTAGTAGTAAATAAGGGTCGCCCGGCACTGAAAGCTGCCATTACATCGCCTGCCATTCCGGCGATCGCGAACTCTCTTCCAAAAGACAGTAAATTAGTTAATCATAATCATAAATCACAATCGGTTTCGTCGTCGATAACTAAAGTGCAACAGGGTAAAATAACCGAATACTTCAAGTACCAGACGAAGACGAATGTTCTTCGAAGAAAACAGTTGCCCGTCAAACCGATCGAAGGTGCCGCGAAGAATGCGAAAAAGAAAAGCTCGAGGAACGCGCTATCGGAAAGCGCTGTCGGTTCTTCGCCGACCAAGAAGCAATCGGGTACCACGCTACCTAGAAAAATATTACCCGCACCAAGCAAATTACAATGTGATAAAATCGCGGTTAATAACGTCAATAGTTTTGCACCAACAGTAACGCTCACCACGTTAACGATACAACCGAGCCTTACGTATATTCATACGAAAACGCCGAAACCGCCTGATAATTTCTTCTTACCCCAATTTGCCGCGATAAATAACGACAAACTGAACACTATTCCACTCATGAGCGCTACACCATGCATCAACACTGTAATTCCGCCTCTACAAAAAATTGCCACCGTTAATAGCTTCAATTGTTTCAAATTGAACGCTACAGTAGTGCCTATCGTAAAACTGAACACTTTGCCTTCGAAATTAAACGGGTCGAATATCGCTTACGTCGACACAGGAGTGCCAACTGTGCCTGTTCCTTCAAAGACACCCAGCGTTAGCGACTGCATGCCCGCTGCGACACCCCACATCGCTCCCATCACCCACGACCATCCCGGCATCTTCAACCCCGACGGCTTATTAAACATGTATCACATCAACGCTCATCAAATGCCCCAATTACAAACCAGCCACTGTATTCCTCCCGCTAGCGAACAACACCAAATTAACCCCTTCGAATTCCAACAGCAACAACAGCAGTCCAACAAAACCGACGAATGTTCGCAAACTCAGTTCGATGACGAACCAAATTTCCTCGTAGCAGATCAAGCCGAAGACATTTATAATATCGACAAAAATAGGCTAGAAAAAGTACAAAACAGTAGTAATAATAAATCGCCGGAAGGCACTGCCGACATTCAGTTGCTACAAAGTTGTCTAACTGCGACCACAACAAATGCACAAAATAAATGCAAAACGATAGAAACATCGTCATCGCTTAGAATAAATATAACTAGCTGTAGTAACAATAATAACAATATTAGTAATATTAACTCTAGCGTAATAAGTAATGTACATCATCATCATCAAGGCTCGTTATCGCTATCAGGCACTAGACCAATTATCACTGAACACTGCCAGCCTGATAGACGCCACGAGGACAAGAAAAATGATGAGGATGACGAAGAAGAATTGGAATGTCGTAGTAGCAGTAGGGCTGAAAAGGATTCGGATAGCGGGGTGTCGTGTAAAGGGTTGTTGGAGGTGAGTGTGAGCGAGGTGGTTGTGGTCAAGTCGCAGAAGTCGCCCATCCTGTCGCAACCGAAGACAATCAGATTTCCGGCCAGGCAGCAGGAATCGACATCGGAAGCGAAAGAAATTCGAAGCGTCAGCGCCGCGGACACTTCGTCGTGTCGATGGTTAGGCTGTGACACACTATTTGAAACCAGTGGGGCCTTACTAGAACATTTGCAGGTAAACTTTTTTATTATCTTACCAATCAGTTAGTACGTAAAAATCTCTGTAGAAATTCCACAACAAATCGTTTAATTAACCCATAATGTCCAAAAAGTTGACTGCTCTTTTTTTGAAAGATACGACCCAATCATAAATAAAAACGTTAAACTATTCAAAGTTTAGAAAAAGTTATAACATTGTATACCTTTTTAGTATTTGTTTTAGCCTATAACCACGGAACTTCACCTACAGCATTTTAATTATTTAAAATAACGTTACGTTATTTTAGGTTTCAAGAAAGGGAAGGTTACTTTCCTGGACATTTTGTTGTTTGAAGCTTCACATAACTTTTGAGATCTTTATTAACCCCTTAGCTTCGTCTTGGACAACTCTTACTTAACCAATAAACATTTTGCTTTCAAACTTCTGACTTCTTTAAGACTTACTTTACGTGCAGTTTTTACAAGACGTATTTAATTCTTACAGAGAAAAAGATTGGTACCTAATTATAATTAATTAATATTTCGAAAAAAAAAAAAAAACGTACACACAAAATTAATACAAGTCTGTTCGTCAAATAAATGTTTTCTGTAAGAGGCCATGACTTTAAAACTTCCTTCTTATTCTATTCGCGTCTGATTAGTAAGTCCTAAAGAGACACCGCACCTACAACAAAATTTCGGCATTCAGTACTGCATCGACGATTGAGTTTTTCGTAAACGGAAAATTTGATCTCTTAATTATGTGTCAATCAAAAGCTAAATCGATTGAATTTTGAATTGAAGAAGGCGTTAGGATTAATATAAATCTCGTAAACATTTGTCATTTCCTTTTGATTGATCCATACATTAATTTTGTGCTTGAAGTAATTTCAGATATTAGCGTATGCCTTTCCTGCTACTTGTTTAAATTGTTTATAAATAATTTATGAGACTGCAGATATTTCAGTGAAACGATATCGTTTACGATTTTCATATCATAATATCAGCAGAAGTCATTGTTCATCAAAATCATTCACATCTGCATCCACCGACAAAAGAAAACCTTGATAATAGTGACTTGATTCCAAGAACCCTGGTTGAACTGTAATCATAACGTTTTGCAATGTTTATAGAAGCTGTGGTTGTTTGTTTTGTGCAATAAGTGTTTAATACCTTGGCATTTTGTTTAAAGGAATAATTAATCTCAACCCCTGTCTGTGTCAACCTGGTTTTAAAATGTTTTTGTGAACTCGAAATATTTCGACAGAACATCAGTATTTTTTCTTCAATAATCTGCTTGTGTTGCAGTAAAGGTTAAGCAAACTGACATAAATAATTTCGTTTACAACATTTTCTAATCGACAAAGTTAATTTTGTAACATTTTCTGCGTTGTAACCACGCCAGTCCCAATATTTAGCTCGGGTTTTTGTTTTATAAAGAATAACATTTGTGGAAGTTAGGAGAATCGTATGGAAATTTAATTTATATTTCTTTTTGTTAATTGGTAAAGATTAATACAAAACAAAAACAAAATTGGCAACGTATACTAATAAAAATACAGTGTGCTGTAGTATTAGCATTTCTCAAAAATTTAATATGTATTAAGTGTAAGGGTTGAGACAGACACCCTCATCCCTAATTTTTTAAGTACGATAAAGTTGATAATGTTACTATTTGTAATTGTATTTTCAATTATTATTACCCTAGCTATAACTATAAGACAATAAACCAGGGGTGGCAGACCTTTTCAGGAGGTGGGCCATATTCAATAAACAAGTTTAGTTGCTACTACAAAATTTTAATTACATGTATAGATGGAGTTTAATCTCAAATTTGCTATGTACTTTAGAAAAGTCGTGTTGTGTTTCTTAGCGGGCCGTATACAGATAGACCGCGCGGCGAGGCCCGCAGGCCCTGGAGGTGGCCATCTTTGCTTTAAACTATTCATGTTGTCAAGGGGTTTCCACTGGTAGCCAAGCATTCATGGGAAATTTTATTCGTAATATTTTATTACATGTACATAGGTAAAAATTGATTGGCAAAAGATGTTTATTATCCGCGTGTAATATCCGTGGCGACCCTTTCTTATATATTGCTGTTTAATATATTTATTTATTGTCTCAGATATCAGACAACCTGAACATTTATCTGATCGTTTTTCTAGGGTATTAATTTTTGTACTTACTACGATGTCTTACTAATATTATCAAGTTCACGATCGACAACATTTAAAATCGGATAAGTATGTACCCTTATACCTATCAGGAAGTTTACCAGTTTAAGACATCATCTTACTGGTATGTAAAACATTTGCCAAGCCATTAACAATAACGCTTTTATTTCATTTTTAATTACCAACAAATGTTTCGTTACATTATAACATTGAGATCTAATTTACTTTAAGTATACTTAAGTTTCTGTATCTTCAGTTAGCAGCTCTTTAGTCACTAGAATTTTTCGAAAAGAAGTTGAAATATTAATTAAGTTAATGTAATAAATATGAATTGTCATCCCATTATGTGGACGACGAGTGAAATTTTCTTTTCGAAAAATTTTCTTTTCATTTGGCGTTTATTACATTATTGAGAATGGAGTTAATTTATGTTGATCTTCTTCCACAAATAGGTAAGACATGTGATATCCCAAGCAACACAAGAAACGTACGTGTGTTTATGGAATGGGTGTAAAGTGCATGGTCGCACTTCTTGTTCCCGGTCATGGTTAGAACGTCATGTTCTTGCCCATGCTGGTACCAAACCTTTTCGATGTATAGTCGAAGGATGTGGCATGCGATTCAACTCACAAGTGAGTATTTATTGAAAAAAATTATTATTCAATTTCTGCTTCCTTGAGTTGTATCAAAACATTGTTAACTTTTGTATTTGTTACAGATTTCGTTAGAACGGCACGTCAACAACCATTTTAACAGCGATGGATCTCAAAATGGTACTGCAAAGAAGAGCGTGGAAAATGGTTCGGCGAAATTGTTCAAGAGGAACGGGAAGAAGATTCGATTCAGAAGACAACCCTGGTCAGGTAATAAATCAAAAGGAAAAGTTTAAAGGTAAAAGCAATGAAACGGGACTGCTCTGTTTATTTCAGCGCGAATGTTTGATTTCTTCGATTCTGGGATTATGGAAGGACTTCAGGATCGTCTGCTAAGGATGACTGAAAAGCGAACTATGGGACAGATAGAGGGAGTCTCAGGGGATGTTATGATGCTTCGAGGACAGGTGCTTGCAACAAGGGTGCAGAAGAATGGACAGAAACAACTTCTAGTCAAATGGCACCCTGCTGACATGTAAGTATTAACCCATTTTTTTAAATAATTCTTTACTCGTTATAACTGTGTCTAAAATGTAAAATATCAACTCAAATGTGAAAATGTCGTTTTCCTTTTCAAAAAAATTAAAAAAAATTGTTATGTTAACTAACGTATTATCACATTTTGCAGTTTTTATTGTGTAGTTTTGTAATCACCCATCACCTATTTATAAGCGAAAATTAATAAATTTTGGCAAGTTTATAAATTTATGTTGGGTTACCAAAAAATTAAATTACTATTATGTGAGCATATTAGTAACACTGAAGCACAAGAAGTGTACTTAATGCAAAGTCTGATTGCATGATATCAAGAGAACAAAAACTGAATTTACTTTCTTTGAAGACGCCTATTTCTTCCTTAAAAAAAATTGGATTACAGTAGTAATATTTAATCTGATAATTTCGATTAAAAGAAAACGGTACACGTCTTTTGCAGTACTCCAGATGAGTGGGTTAATGAAAATGAATATAGCTCGTCGAAAACTGTTTCGATCCGTTCGTTGGAGCCGTCTTCGGTGGATAATTTAAAACCCATTTTGTTTCCTTCGCTTCGAAATAGTCAACAAGAAGAACAACAACAACCAAAAAGGCTCAAGCATCAGCGCAAACCTAAAAAAAATACGTGATAAACAAGCAAAAATTCTCAGACAAACACTTTGTGATCTGTTCGAGCAAGCGCAAAAAGAAACAAATTGAACACATCACACAGAGTTTTGTAAAACTGGAGAAGAGAGAAGACAAAAAAGTACAGATGAATGATAGCTGATTATTATGATAAGGTAAGAGAGAAGCGCATAGTATTGTATATTTCGCATTATTGATTGTGGAGTCTTTCACTGTGTACAGTATAGAGTGTATGTATTGTAAGTAAAACGTAAGCTAAGTTCTCTTCGTCGCAGACGTACGGGAACTTGTTTAAATAGTTGCAACCAGCCCTGAGACACTGCCATGTCACTGGTTAAATTCTAGTTATTAGAATAGACTAGCTAAATTTTTTAATACATAATGTAGTTCGTGTGATTTCCTCATTCGTATTTTATCATTTGTTTCCCATTTCGTCTCATTTTGATCATACTGTAACGGTTAACTATAATAATTCACGGTATTATTGTTATGCAAGCCGTTTATAATTTAAGTTATTGTAATTATTAAGTAATTAATATCTTCAACGTCGTCGTCATCATCGATATCATTATGATTGTAATCGTAAGGTAATTTTTGTCGATCGTTATCAGCGTAATTAACAGAAAGGTGGACTCAAAAGGAAACATCAAAAATCGGCATTCGACATTCCTCCTTGTGTGTTCTTATTATTTTTTTATGTAACTTGAAATTTGCAAATGCGGGAGTACATGCACTCAGAAAAGTTATTCGCGGTTTCTCATTATCAAACATTCAATGAGAAATTAATTTTCCCAAAACGCCTAAAACTCACGTCTGTGGTGCCCTTCCTTCCTAAATTAACATTAAATTTGTGCATTTCTTTCGATCACAGTTGTTCTAAATCATGCATTTCAAGTGATTTTCTTAATTGTGATAATTAAAACTTCATTTGACTACATTTTAAGAAAAGAATTTATAACTTCAATCAGTAATTTATTTGAAATAAATGCAGTGTAAAAGTAATACATATGACAGGGTATGTATACAAATATAAATTGCTGAAAAGCACCGTATAACGGTGAGCCTGCGAACTAAATCTCATGTGCAGCGCAGTCTATCGTCAAAGTCAAAACTAAACATAGGAGCAGCGTCGTGTAGCGAAAAGGTCGTCAACTTAAACGTATAATTTTCACATTTTGAATTATAAGGAGATACAATTTTGGCATTTTTAATTTCCGGCTTTAATGTCGCTTTCTGCATTTAATATATTTTTTCCGTTTTACACAGACGTTTTGAATATCGAACATTAAAGTCATTTCCTGAATTTAAAGAAATATAATTTTCGCATTTTGAATTTCAAGTTACTGCTTTCAGTTGCTATTGATATACATAAGTGCAATTTCGTAAATTGAAATTGGCATGAATCTTACTAGTAAAGAAGGACTTGCTCTTGTGCGTGTGTAAGATAAAGGCCAATTTAGAATTTACAAAATTGCTAATTTTAATTAAAACTGTGTGATTTTTGTGTAGATACTAAATGTGTTCTAGTAAATTTAATTTGTAATGGTAGTGATGTAAGAGAAATTACACTGCCAGGTTACTGCCACAAACAGTGCTTACTACTTAAAAAAAGAACTAGGAAATAAAAAAACGCTAGTATCATGCGAAGTAAAGTTTCGGTGCCATTTTTTTTTTTAATTATATGACATTTACAAAGGTCAGTTAAAGTGAAAAATTCATGAACCATGCAATGTTTTGTTTGTTATTAATTTAGTATTTATTCGGTGTTCAAGTAAGTGAAATCCATTCTAGATAATTTTTTTGAAATGATCTCGTCGTGTTTTTCGTTACGTTACTGATTAGTTTTTTTTTTGTGGTACAGAGTGTTCACAACTTTTAGGCGCTAAAAGTACGTCTAGAGGGAGCTCATGATTTTTATACACGCCACAAGTGGGACGGTACTTAATGTAAATGTATATTTTTTCTAGCGAAATTATTCTCTCATCCAAAGTTATCATCGTCATTTTCATAATCATCGTTATCATCATTAGAACGCAACAGTTAATTTGCTCATTTAATTATTACCTTTTTTGTCGTATGGTAAACCAAAAATAGACTGATCCATTCATAATTCTATTATTTATTTAGAAGACACGTCATGACTGAAGTAGTAAATAAATATTTGATGTTTTTTTAGCTTTAACATTGACTAAATGAAAGGTAAAATTTAAAAACGTTTCGACTTGGTACAAATCAAATTTAATTTTAAGGAGAGTAAAATTTAGGGCTTCGTTAGTCGGTCTACGTTTTTATATTCATCATTAATACGCATATTAACTAAACAGTGTTCTTTTTATTACGTGTAAATACATACAGATTAGCATTTAATGACATTCTTAGCTGTTCAACAGCATCTGATCTAATAATAATATATTAGGTATGTGTAATTGCAACTAAAAGAAAAAAACTCGTACAATATATAGCTATGCAATGCAATAGAAAAGTGAAGGCAGAAAAAAATATATTTAATTTTGATACGTGATAAAATACATAAACGCATACCGGAAGTTAATGATAAAGCAAAACAAAAATGACGTTACATACATTGATCGATTAAGTTTAAATGGTAATTTAGGTATTTTTCAAAATTAGAAGACTGTTGAAATTTATATCAAAGTAATGGGTAAGTCATTTTAGTTGTGTTCAGAAACTAATTAATTTTTTTTGTTTTTTCGTCGCGATTCTTAATTAAGGTTGACAGTATTTGTAAAGGCAAAGTAATCGTCTAGGTGTAATATGTTATACGAGGAGAAAGAAATGATACAGAGTTATATTCACTTTCAAATTTTAAAAATATATTATCGTACAATTTATAAGTAGAAGAATAGTTTAAATATGATGGCAAAAATGAGAAAATTATACCCAACAACCCGTGCGCTGTTCTTTTTTAACGAATCGTGTTAAATAATGTTCAACGGGAGAGTGTAACATCTCGTTAATGAGAAAACAGAAGATGAAAGCACTGTTGCTGGTAAAATTTACTCAATTTATGATTGTTTGATAAGTGTTAGCATTGACCTAGATATTTTATTGAAGGAACGGACATTATGTATCGTAACGCTTTTGAGAATGTTGTCTAATCACGATGAAAAACTAATACTATCCTAATTGGTGTTTAAATTTTAAGTTACGGACCTGTCTACTTTCAAGGCAAGAGACTTCGTGCTTCTTTTTATTTAGGCATTTGATGATACACCAATTATCTGAAATGTGAAAGAAAAATTCAATTCTTAAAACACCAGAAATAATATTTTTATTAGTTTGTTTCGTTGCCTTGATAGTGTGCAGGTTTTATACGAATGTTAAAAAATATAACTTTGTAAAATCAATCGACTGGCTTCACGTGGTCGATGGTTTGTTTGGAAAGCATGAAATGTAGTTAATAAATAAAATATTAATTAATGTATTGAGTGCTACTAGTAGAGTTTTTTTTCTGTGATGCCACAGAAATGGACGGGAAAGGAAAATACAAAGATAGGAGACGAAAAATTAGAAGAAGTGAANTTTTTATTTTCTGTTTTCTTTTTATTTTACGATTATTTTTATTTTTAATGCACTAGTGAACTCGGTTAAATTGGAAACAAATTCTACCTCATCGATCATAAAATAGTTTTTTTTTAGTTCACCAGGTATTTAAGTTATTATTATTATCATTAAATAATTGATTAATTAATTATTATTATTATTATTATTGCGGTTAAGAAGTAAAATGGTTTTCAAATAGATGTTACTGCCTGTTCGAATCAAAGACTGTACGATGTAATGCATTTTATTTATGTGATTCGACTTTTTTTACTTATACACGTGTATCTATTCTATTTGCGAATAAACCTGTAAATATATTTTTGTTTATTATTTATCATACTTAAATAAATCATTTCGATATGACTGCATTGTTTTTTATCATTTTTATCGACGGACTTCGCACCCCTTTATTTTTCGTTCATCATTCCCAGATACCTACATATTTTTTTTGATCTTGATAATATATACAGGGTGACTTCGGGAAAGAGTGTGAGAAGGAACCGGGAATATACAGAAGCTTAGCCATTATCCGAAACACATAATATAAAAATTTCAATGTAGAGTACTGAACGGGACTTCTTTATTCGAACATGATGGTTATTTTCCTTCAGGGAGTCCATCATTTATTCGACGTTTCGCCAGTTGGAATCCTCGGGGAAGAAGGGACTGTTTCAGCTAATTCATAGCGTCCACCACGTTCCCTGACGATCTGCATTTGGCGAAACGTCGAATAAAGGACTCCATCGGTGGGGAATTACCGAAGGAGGAGAACTGATCATCAACCCTATATATCGAGTCCTATAGGTTTTTAGAACGAGGATGCTAACAAAAATTGTTCTTTAATGTACATAAGATGCTTTTCAGATGAAGGTTGAGGCCTTCTACCTTCTTGTTTCCGCCTGACCCTGTATTATCTCAATAAAAAGTAAATATTGGAAAAACATATTCTTTTAGAAATATAATTTTACTGAACACTAGGGTGTAAAATGTTAATTAGGCAAGTTTTAAATTTGTTCGTCATCCTACTTAAAACTTCTTCAGGTGTTGAGGGAATGTGTAGGACCCTTGCAATACTTATAAAAAAGTCCAACTATTTCATTTTTCTTTTTCACATTGTTCTGGTTTTGTAAACGATAAATTAAAAATGGTACACGTATCAACGAGTAATTAAATGCAGAGGCATAAACACCCTAAATGGTGAATAAAAGCCTTAATTGTGGTACATTTGTTTACTATACTGGATAAACTAATACAATTAAAAAATAGAGCGAACTGTTGTTTTAAAGAAAAGTTGACAATAAAGTGTATTCTTTTATATGTTTTTTGAAGAAGTTTAGAAGTCGTTTACGATCATATTCGAAACTTATTGTATTAACAACTACCCTCGTATACACCCTATATTAATGGATTTGCGACATTGAACATCTTAAATATAGGGTGTGCTTCAATTAATTGTCAAAATGAAATTTTAGGGCATAATTTCGACCAATCTTACTACAGGTGCGTATTTGTGATAGCAGCAAATATCCTGTACACAAAAAAGGACACAGTAAAAGGTGCCAAAGAAATAATTCGAACCGGGACGAGATTTTTGAAATTTTGAGAAATAAAAATATAGGTAGGTACATATGGGTAAGTTCACTTTAATTTTTTTGTCATGTGCCCATTTTCTTGTGTTGTAGGATATGAACGTAGATTATAAAAATAAGTACATACACCTAAACCTCTTTTTAGAAAAGAAATTAGAGCGAAACTATTTTACAACATTCTCAAAATTTTCAGAAATTGGGTAGGTAGTACATAAATAGGTAAATGAAGTTGATGTGTTGTAGTTCACTTAACAAATATATCATAAAAAGAGGTTTATGTATAAGTAGTTACATTTTATGAAATTAAATTTCATTATCCTGGTTTTTCATTTCATTGTTTTGATATTTAAATGGTTTGGAAACAAAAAACTGATACACGTAAAAAAGTCCTTTCTACATATTGCAGTAATGGTAACATTTTTCCGTTTTGGAGAAATGATACAGAGTTATATTCACTTTCAAATTTTANCCCTGAATACTGAACTCATTGATAAAGGGAAATTACGTATCAGTTGGTCATTATTTTTTGTAGGAAGTCGATACTTCGTGTTCATGAATGCGAACATTTTTCAAGCAAAAATTTCACGAAAATAAGTAAAGAAAATTCAAAGATAGCAACTAAGGATGTCAGAAAAATGTTTTCAGTATTTTGATATTGTCCTGCAAAAGAAAAGTAAGGTAAAAATAACCCCGATAGGGATTTTACATTTATTAATAATTTTATCTTATGATACGAAGTTAATTTTTCGGAACTATATTGCAGGACACCCTGTATAGTAAGCATGGTAAAGGTTTTTGTATATATATTTATAACGGGGTGGTGGATTTTTTATTGCTCTAATTTAATTTATTTCGTGATTATTTCAGCAAGGGTAAGCTGTAACGCTGTGTAAACATATAACTAATTCTGTTTTCTTTTTCTTTTTGCGATTCATCTGCGAGATATTGGTCGATTTTGTGGAGACGCAGTCCACAAAATAGATGTTTCTGCTATCAACAACTAGGGTAAGTCAATAATCTTAGAATACATATTAAAAAAGAAGCTAAAACTTTGTAATGAATGATAGAAACTACTAAAATAAATGCTAAAGGGAAACGTATTTACGTTACAAATAATCTAAAACAAATTGAAAAACTTAATCGGGTAATTACCTAACATTGATTTAAATATTTAAAGACTTTGGACTTCATTCGGAGGGATTACCCAAAAGGGGTCAACTCAGCACAATCTTCTTTTCAACGGGACGAATTTTTTTAACAACTATGAACGTATCTGTTTTCGCCAAAATAAAATAAAAATTGTGAATATTCCTTCAATCTTCTACACTTAATGAGATGCTTATGCTATTGTTAATAGAAAATCTTGTTCTGTACCGTTCAAAGGCTGTCTGATGTTACCTTAAGTGCCATTCTATGTAATAAATTAGGTAAATGGGTATTTAAATTTTGTACGAAATAAGATAACTTGCCAAATAACGTAATAACGATAACGTCCAAATAAAAAAAAAATCTATCATTCGTAAAAATTAAATTGTTATTTGCGGAAAACAACTACGAAATTTTAATAGAAACGCGAATAAAGAGCCAAAACGAACTTTTATATTTTAATTAAATAACAAATTAAGTATTCCATTCAATTAGTTCGGTAAATTGTTATAGATTATAGTAAGAAATAGCACTCATCTCTCAAGTTTACGTTTTAACTTTTGAAACAAAAAGGAAAGTAAAGATTAGAACATAGTGCACAAAAAAGAAAATCAGTATTAGGTTTTTTATGGGATTCAATACTTAATTATTACGAAATTATTTACTATTTTATCTACTATACCATTTTTAATAAATCGTATGTAGTGTCGATAAAACTAAAAGTAGATAGTAAAATTTTTTACACGTTTAATTAGATATCTATGTAGACGTCTTTGAAGGGTACATAGAATTATGTTTCACTTTAAATAAAAATCATTAGTAATCGATATATTTTTACTATTGATCTTAAATCCATTTAATTAGGTATTTATCTTTTTTTATACAGATAATATACGATATAATAACTTGGAACGAACAATAAATTCATTTATAATATTTTTGCAATATTATTTTGACGACATGACATAGAAACGTTAAGATCAATTGTAATTAAATTTTAATGATTCAAAATAAAGATTTTATATTATATTAGTGTCACAATTAATGTGTTAGAATGAAAATCAAATCGAGTAATCGAATTAGACTAAAGGAATATTATGTTATTATGTAAGTAATAAAAATTCGCTTACTAAAAAATAAAACATGTATTCATTTCATTTTCATATTGACTTTTTTTCACGAACATTTAAAATAAATAAAGTTTGCATTATGAAATAATTTTTTTTTTCGTAGTGTAGGTAGTAAAATATTTTATTTATTTTATAGCACGTCGTATTCCGTCGAATTAAATAACATAAAATATTTACAATAGTGTCTAAGTCTACAATAATTTCAATTTCTAGAAATAAAATATGTTTTATTTTTACCAGAATAAACCACCAAAATGAGGGTAATAATAATTATAACTGTAGTCATAAACATCGTAGTATGCGCTATAATAGTACGGCATATAAGACGAATACATCATGGGGTAGCCGCCATACCCGTAGCCATGACCGAAACCTATACCCCTTTTTACTACATGTTTGGGCTTTTTAGGGGCTGAGGGTTCTAACACTTCTTTAGTGGTAATCGCAGGTTTTCCTTCTATTATTGTTGTTAAAATGTAAAGTACGAAAAACATCCAAGCCTGAAATTTACAGTCACAAAAAGAAAAAAAAAATTTGCAACAGAAAATTATCTCATGTTTAGTATAACTTCAAAATAATATATTTCTTAAAATTGAAATGTTTTAACATTAATCTGAAAGAACAAATTTTACTACGTAACGGTTTCCACAGTTAACAATATATAATTTAAATACGTATATTTATTAAAATATATTTAAAAATTTGGAATAGTAATATTAAAATTCAATAATTTATTTATCTACAGCGTCTAAAATGCTAAAAGATCAATATTCTCATTATTGGACTTACCAGATATTTCATTTTAAATTAGTACTTTGTGTTGTATCATCCGAATCACAAAGAGTATTGGTTTTTACCACCGGTCTGCACTTAAATAGTATTAATATATGTATGTACTCACAACAAATAAACTATTTCGATTATGTACTGCGCTTGTACATAAATATTCCATTAAACCTCTAAAAGGCATAGTTTAATTCAAATACAAAAAAGGCTCCATCATTCTAAATATATGCTTTAATTACTTCCTCGAGTACAAACGTTTGTTTTGAGACAAGCAGACAGGGATCCCTGAATACTGAACTCATTGATAAAGGGAAATTACGTATCAGTTGGTCATTATTTTTTGTAGGAAGTCGATACTTCGTGTTCATGAATGCGAACATTTTTCAAGCAAAAATTTCACGAAAATAAGTAAAGAAAATTCAAAGATAGCAACTAAGGATGTCAGAAAAATGTTTTCAGTATTTTGATATTTTTCTAATCGCAGCCCTTTAATTCAAACACTAATAAACTTGGTGTAAATGACGCCGAATTAAACAATAATTAATTGAGGTAACGGAAGTATAAATAAATAAGACATTTACCAAGTTATAGTGTCGAGTATATTTTCAAAATGACCCTATGTTTAAAATAAGTGGTTAAAATTTATATTTATTAATTTAACTAGTTTGATGTGTTATATATTTTGTAATATTCTTTAAGATTTTTAATGTTTCTTCGTTTTTGTACTGCTACTTCTGCGTACACATTTACATACATGTAGAGTTGAGATGATACGGGATTGATACCGATAACAGTGACCTAGCAGCAAAGTTATTTGCGCGTTCATGAGAGATTGTGTGCGTCATCAGAATAGTCTGTAGTCTGTACGAAGAATAGTTAGTAGAATATTGACCAACGAAGTCGATTGTCGGGTTAGTTACAGGTTAAGCAATTGTGATTATGACTATGTAAATGTATAACTTCCGTTAATTAATTATAGAGTAAGTGTTTTTTAATTATTAAGGTGCTGAATTTGTTATCTGTATAAAAAGATTGTTAGTGAAAGTATATGAATGTATTTGTGATTTCGCCTGCAAAAGTCAACCGATAAGTTGACGAAAGCTAGAGTCATTTTAAGAATATACACCATATTATGTGGTACATTATCTGGTCGTATTTAAAAATTGATTCATTTAAAAAAGTAATATTTGTACCAAAACCATCATCATGAGGTCGTCAGTCCTAAGACTGGTTTTACACACACCTCCACTGTTTCCTATCTTGAGCTAATCTTCGCATTTCCCCAACCCACATCCTTAATTGAACAGTAATCTAATCAAGGTTTATCTCTACTCCGTTTAACTCCTGTTTCTGCCTCTAATATGTCTCTGACTAGACCCTTCATGCCTGAGAAAGTGTCCTACCAACCTATCTCACCTATTTCTTATTGACATCCATAGAGTTCTCTGTTCTCCTATTCTTTCTAATACCTTTTCATTTCTAACCTTTTCTACCCACGTGATCCTCATCATTCGCCTATAACACCACATTTCAAAAGCTTCTAACCTTTTCTTTTCCGTCGCGCCCACCGTCCATGTTTCGCAGCCATACAGCGCCGCACTCCAAACATACACCTTTAACAATCTTTTTCGAATTTCTAAATTAATCGTTCGCGAGCATAGAAGGGACTTCTTTTTATTGAAGGCGACTTAACCCTGGGCTATCCTCTGCTTTATATCCTTACTACTCCTTCTGTCCTGACTTATCTAACTTCCTAGACACTTAAAATCAGTCGCTTCTTCTAATTTTTCGTTTCCTACCTTTATATTCGCTCTTTGCCTGCTTATTCTTACCTTGCATACCAGTATTTTTGTTTTACTTTTATTCATTTCCTCGTTTCTTATATTATTTACCCTACATCAAACTTTTCTTCTACTTCTTTACACCTCATGTCAATCCACTGTTCCTTAGTTGCCCTACACTTCCTAATTATTTCCCACTTTTTTGCCCTTCTTCGTCTATCCTCTTTTTGTATTTCCGCCTTTCTTCTACTAATTCTACAATCTCGTTTGTTGTCCAGGGTTTCCTACTTTCTCACCTACTCACTCCAGTTTGTACAAGAGCTTCGTCAAGGTTGAAGTCTCGTCGGATCGGAAATTTTTGGCAAAGTAAAACAATTAAGTAATAACAAGAAAAAGTATTTATTAATTAGGTAAATGTAAGAAGTTTATATACAATGAAGTAATATCGACAACGAAACTAAATTGCTTCGTTTTGTCTATGGAGATATTAAAATTAAAGTGTGAAAGATATAAAATAAATGATACATAAAAAATTAAAACTTAGGTACATCAGTAGAGTTGTGAATTCCATCAAAAACCGCCTGCCCACCCATGTCCATATCCTCCGTAGAAAGGCTTGGAATATCCTCCATAGTAGCCTCCGTATCCACCATATCCTCCGTGTCCTCCGTATCCATATCCTCCGTAGTAAGGTCTGATAATTTTAACAGCAGAATAAGAGGGATAGCCATGACCATAGCCTCCATATCCTCCGTATCCGCCATAGCCTCCATAGCCTCCGTAACCCAAAATACCTCTTTTGGCAATTCTTCGTGATTCTTGAGGAGCAATTTCAGCCTCGCCTTGTTGAGCATCCTGAGCCTGTTGGGCTACCACTGCTGCCACGAAGAAAAGGACTAACACTGCCTGTACATATGGAAATTATAGGTAAGTGAACACCAAATAAATTATATTTCTACAATAATTTAATTTGAGAAGGAGATCCAGTTATTCTTATATTATAATAGCACCTAAAATTTGAATATTGCAAACAATTTGTTTATACTGATGGAAGTACGAATCTTTTAATTTTAATCAGGACCGTCTCTAGAGTTAAGGCCGCCCCGGGCAAACTGTTAAAAAACAGCCTCCCTTAAAAATATTGGCTGTTGTGTATATATAGATATAAAAAACTTTTTATTTATGCAAATGTACCTAATATTTAGAAACAAAACAAGTTTCGTACAATTAAAAATTAAACAATACAAATATCAATAAAAAAACCAATAGATTTTCTAGCTTTAATTTCTGCAGAAGTAGAAATTGAATCTTTATAATTTAATATAGCTCATTATCTAGTGAAATTAATGCCAATCCGCCGAGTCTATTTTGATTCATATTTGATCTTAAATAATTTTCCACTATAGCGTAGTAATTTTCAATTTTATTATTAAAAAAAAATTAACTTCATACTTTGGTGTGTTAATCAATTTTTTAATAACTTTAAAACTATATGTATAAAAAATGCCAAAATAAATTCATAATAAAGGTAGGTACTTACAAAAGTTTTCATCTTGGAGATTTTCTTGAGGTTGTTTTCACAGTAAACACTTAACTTGGTATACGTCTATTGAACAGGTAAGGCATCATTTATACTCAAGTTTCCCTTATGTTCGGAACCCCTCCCCGAATAAATATCTTGGAGGTGATTGCAAAACGAGCAGAAGGTTGGAAGAAGTTATTGTTAACAATAGTTGCAGGTCGCGTGCTTAGATAGTCATTAAAGGAATTTGTCAACTATAATCGTCTGTTTAACGCGAGACACGCAAATATCGGAAGTTGACATCTAACCGAATTTAAAAAATATTGCAACATGAATTAAGAGGTTTACTTGTAAAACACTAAGCAGTAAGTAGCCTATAGGGCGGGGTCGCGTTTTTTTTTTTTTGGAACACTGAACACAAAAGTGCAATCGTATAATTAGGGAAATTTATGCTTAACGAGTGCGTCAGTCAAAATGAAAATAATCTGGCAGAAGTAAGGCGTTATTGTGATAAATTATTTCCGAAAAATTATTGGGAAATTTTTTGATCAATTTTCTTTTTTGACTTTTTGGGATAGTGGAACTTATAATTTTCAATTATCAACTAAATCTAAACATTTAACTATTATTTTATTAGACAAATGTAAAACACTGAACACAAAAGTGCAATCGTGTTATTAGGGAAATTTATGCTTAACGAGTGCGTCAGTCAAAATGAAAATAATCTGGCAGAAGTAAGGCGTTATTGTGATAAATTATTTCCGAAAAATTATTGGAAAATTTTTTGATCAATTTTCTTTTTTGACTTTTTGGGATAGTGGAACTTATAATTTTTTATTATCAACTAAATCTAAACATTTAACTATTATTTTATTAGACAAATGTAAAACACTGAACACAGAAATGCAATCGTGTAATTAGGGAAATTTATGCTTAACGAGTGCGTCGGTCCAATTAATAATTAATTTTTTCCAATTATCAATTAAATCTAAACATTTGACTATTATTTTATTAGAAAAATGTAAAGGTTCTTTAAAAATTCCTTCATGTGCCTGTTACTAACGATATAAATATTCAATCATGTGGTTACTTTTCTTACTGTAAAATCCACTTTCGTCTGAAAATTCTCCTCTACGACGTTATAGATATGTATCAGTTTACTTAATTACATACGGAAGTGCTTCTACTCCGCTTCTTTTTTTAACATTTTTTAAAACTTTTGTTCTATTTCATTAGTTCGCATATGAGGAAGTTAAATACGTATGAAGCATGTCTTATACAACAGATATAATGATTACACTGTCTATGCGCATTTATTAGTGTATTTTTGTTTTTGCTTTTTTATTTTAACGTATGCATATCGACTGACGACAAATAAAATAGAGAAAATTAAAATCGGCAGCTGCCTGAAAACAGAACTTTTCGTATTATTTAAGACTAGATTTTACCCTCGCATTCGTTTGCGTGGATATTTTAAATACCTACTTGTCAATGTTTATCGACGACCACATAAAACTAATTTTTATATCCCTCGGGAACAGATTCTCTTTCTGGATAAAACAAATAAACAAACACAAATATTAAGTATTATTAGTATTTCTGTATTTTAATTACCTTTCTCGGGATAAGTCTTTCTAAATTCAGGAAAATAGACCGATTCATACAAAAATTATCTCGTTAAGATTTCACCTTTATTTGATTACCAAATATTTTCCAATAATAATTAAATAAAAAGACCCGATATTGGATCACAATTGCAACTGAAATAAATATATTTCAGGATATTCCCTATTATGATTTTGAGTATGGGATTTTTCTGAAATTTTTAAAAATAAAGAAATTTTTATTGCGAAGCCAAAGTAAGAAATTTCCAACGGTCTATTACGTATTTTTACATAATACATTCATTCAAACTGTGTTCACAAACTACTGTAAAATTACACACTCCTGTGGTTAGTAACCACTAAAGTGTGTTTATAGCCTGTTGTAGTTGTTTCTCTAATAGTAAATAAAATTTATAAGGGTATCTACCGGTTTAGAAAAAAGGACATTAAATCTTGCGTTGTTATTTTGCAACAAGATACCTCTGAAATCAATCAAGAGCGTGCAATAATAAATAAAACGCCTTGCTCCAAAACTTTTATTATTAAAAAAAAGGTATTAAATACCAAAACCTATTAAATAAAACTGCGTAACACATCGGCCAACTTGTTTATATAGATTCCAAGGTCGCCATAATTAAATACTCCAATTACATTTTATAATTAAGTATTTACCTGATGCAAGCGACATCGATTCGATTATTTTGATCTGTTTTTTCACTTGTATGTGTACTAGTCCTTCAGAAGACCCCTCCATTATATATATCTATATTGTTTATTAACATTACTGCGTTATTTCCGGTTAAGAATGGCAAAAAATATTCTCATTGCAAGATAGCTTTATATAGCATAAATTGTCCGTAATACTAAACCACCAAAACCCCTCTTATTTCTGCTAAAGGACAATTAGAATATTGAAATTAGAACCTGTCCCTTGATATTAAAGAAAGTAAATAGAAAATTATAAAAAAAGAAAGCTGTTTGCGTTTCATTTCGTTTGCGTTACGTATGGTGCAATTAGGCACATTTTAAGAAAAAAAAACAAATACAAAAAGTCATTTATTACTTTCATCAAGGGACTAAGGCGCTCCGCTCCTGGTTGACTGAAACTAATCAAACTAATAAAAAATGCTTCTGTATTCTACGAACAAGCGTGAGCGATTTTACAATAATAATTAATTTATCTATAAATTAATTGCAATGTCACACGTAAAATTAACCTACCGTTTCCAAATGCAATCTACATTTCGATCTTTAGGTCAATGAAAAATGGTTAGCTAGTGGGATTACGTAATATCCTTACATGCATCCTTACACAGGCTGTTCCCACAACTATCTTATCGATTTTTCTATAGGAAAGAAAATATATGAAGGCAGTATTATAATTACCAATTACCACAGCTCGTTGTTACTATATAGCCATGCCTAGATAGTCGGAAAACGAGATGTCTTCATTGAAAATAGAAAAAGATGTATCAATGTTACGTAATTATCGCTCAGAAAAAAAAAGATGCAATTTGATAACGACCATTTCAATTAATTTGTCAAATAATGTTCCTACCAAATTAATTTGTAATGAAGATACTCATCAAAAAAGCTTATTCACATTACAACTACCAAAATATATCATTATTTTATACACTAACACAACAGTTAAGCTTCTAAAAAATGTCTTAATGAATTATAAAAAACTTTACCTTTCTCCTAAAATATAAATACGAAGTTTCAGTTTTCATAATTTATTGTTTTAATAGTTAAAAAATGTTCCTCTTTCGATTACAAAATATAGATTACAGATGTTACATAAATTGTCCACATTGTTTTGAGAGAAAGGTATTTAATGGAGATGATAAAAGCATTTTTATGAACAACAGATGTAATTACTAACCTTAAATGTACATAAATCGACCTCTATTATTTCAACAACAATCCTATGTGACAATGATTTAAACTATTGATGCATAACACAGAAGTTTCAATACGTGAAAATAAAAAAAATTATCGTCATGCTTAGAAGGCTAGAAAATTGTTTGTCTGCAATTTTTGTGGTGACTGCAGATTTTAAAGTCAAGTTTAAACTTTGATTTTCTTTGAACAGTTAATTTAAATTCAATGGAAACATCTTTCGTTTTCAAAGGAAGAAATATGAAGATTGGAAAAACTTTGGCGGTTGTAGAACAAACAGAATAGCTTAAAAGTCCAAAACACGACACTGGAGTTGTCCGAAGTTACCTTCTTCAGGGACTGAAATAAACAGTTTACTTCAGTAAACAGTTTACTTCAGTCCCTGAAGAAAGTAACTTAACAGTGTCGTGTTTTGCCGTTGGGGTTTCGAGCTTTTCTGTTTGTTCTTCAAAGGAAGAAACATAATAAAAATCCTCTAATTTGTTACTTAAAAAAAAACAGCGATAATTACAATTCGATATTTCGTCACACTCTTTAAATTAGGGCGAGAATATTTTGCTAGTGTATGTAATCTATTAGTCCATAACATTGCTCTTAATTTCAGCTTGTTTATTTAGGTTGATTTTGTTTGATTTTTTGTTGTTAAAGGTAAAAACAAAACAAAAGCGTCTGTTACCGATGAGGACAACGCATTGTAAAAAGAACCATTCTCTTAACGTCGATACAACGTCAAATAAAAGCACATATGTATTTACAATAAATAATAGATAATAAAAACATGCGAAAAGCCGCCGAACCGTGAAATATTGTTCTGAACGAGCAACAATAGCTAAGAATTTGTTCAAGGTATCACCAACATCCTAAGTACTTTAATTAGTTCACTTTTCAACAAACACACATTATAAAAGGTTGAATAATTGCAACCTGTGTTCTCAAGAATCCTCGGTGCATTTAATGAGAAAACATGCAAACCTATACACCTGTGGCAAAGGTAATGTGCTAGTTACGCAAAATGCAAATTTAAATTGGACGTATTACATTAACAGAAATCGAAAATAAAATATTAAAACGATAGCAATCTTAACTAATATTATTTTGTGTGTTTGCTACCATTTCATGCCTCAACTACTCAATCGATCATCATGAAATTTTGTAGACACATTATCAGGGATACAGGAAAGGATATAGGGTACCTTTTATCCAGAAAAAATACTGTTCCCGAAGGATAGAAAAATATTATCTTTATGTGATCGTCGATGATTTTCGACATTTGAAATTAGATCATCGATGACTACGAAGATCTTTGGTAGGGTAGAGAAAAGCACTTAGGGTACCTTTTATCCTGAGGGACAGAAAAATTAGTTTTATGTGTTCGTCGATAATTTTTGACACGTATTTAGATACCGTGGGTGAAACTTTGTGGTTAAATATATTTTTAATTATGTATTAACCACCATTTGGTTTTGTTTATATAGAGTACGATAAATATGTTTTCATTTAGTTAAAATCGATATACATGACACATATTAGACATATTTACTCATTAATGAGGAAATAAGAAAGTTTTAACGTTTCATCAAAAAAAAGCCACAATTATAATACAAATACTTAGTATAAAACCAGTTGGAATTTTCCCAGCAAGAAATAGATATAGGCACATATGGAAACCTCAACATTAAATAAATAAAACTAAAACTTTTTAAAAGAAAAAACTATGACTAACAGCAAGTAATAAATTTAACAATAAAACCCATCATTCATAGATTAATATCATATAGAAATAATAGATACTGCTCAAAATTGAAAAACTTCATATTTTTATTTATTTATTGATAAAAAATCATTGTAGTTAGTAATTTAATAATCTAATGGATAAAAAAATGATTTCAATAATCGCCTTCTAATTTAGTACTTTCATCGGCGGGCATATCATAGTCGTAATCATTTTTTGATGATTTAAAGTAATCGTCTTCATTATTTGAACGCGAATCAGAATCGTACATATGAAGAGAATTAGAGTCGTACACCGGAGGAGAATCCTGTACATTAGATTCAATCTCAGCATTTTTTAATCGATCATGGTCCCATTCTCCAAATTCTGGATCTCCTTCAGATTGAGACGACACGATATTTTGACTGAGGCAACAAATACTAAACATCAAAAGCTGGAAACAATTTTTTTACGTAATAGTTTTTGGTCCAAGTGAAAAAATAGATATATAATAATATGTATAATACACGATGTATTAAAGTTGAAGCAGGAAGGTAGAGAACACTAAAAACACCCCTATATATGTTATGTGATTTTTATTAGTGATTCTAGCAAACGTTTAGAGAAGCTTATTATTTGATTATTGATATACTATTTTCAAACTATATAGTGTACTTTTGTGAAAAAAAAATAAATTTCTCACTCTTATAGGCCTACCATATTTGTAAATACTTTTTTTTTTACAACAGGTAGCATTTTCAGAACTAATTAAAAATCTGAAACTTGAAATTAACACAATCTTTAATAGTGGAAGGAAACTATTTTTTTCTTAACTATGAAATAATTCCAAGTATGTAACTTTATTGTTTCCGTTCTGATTTATTGTGAGCCTGCGACCGGATCAAAACTTGACGCCATTCCTTCAACGTACTCCATCACCACATGCAATTAACTTTCGCTAATACTTATGTATGTACAAATGTACATATGTACATATTACAACATACTAGCATGATTTTTTTAAATTTTATTGTATTGCATAAATATGTATAAAACAACTTTTTTGTATAATACTTATCGACAAATATATACAAATTGGTTGAAAAGCTTTTCTAGAGATTTCCTACACGCTACAATAGAAAGCAAAGATTAATTAACAAATACGAAATAAAACTACAGTTTTTTCTTTAAAATTACAGCTGAAGAAAAGCCAGCAATCGTGTTCATAATTGGCACACATATTTTTCTAATTAAAGGAACTGTATTCTCTAAGCAATGGGTAAAACGAATAATATTAGTAGACATATAAGAAATATACGTGTTTCTAATGTAATTTTTAAGAAACAACTTCTCAAACACGTTCAGAAAGAATTACAACATTAATAATCTAAATTTATAAATATGGAATAAATAGACTAATTTGTTTGGAGGCTTTTTTACATAAAAAGAAATTAAATTCTTACCTTTAAACTTACGATAAAGTGCATGATTAAGCGAATTTTTAACTGTTCAATTGACCTAATATGTATCAAATGAGTAAAAAAAAAAATATGAAAACTATTTAAACGCATTTAAAATACAAGTGGGTAGCATTAGTACGAATTTAATTTCGTTTTCAATCAACAAATTCACTCTTAATTCTAATCATGGTAATTTGGCGTTTAATTTGATTCGATAAGAAATTCAGTCTTACCGGACTGATTTTGGATTTGTCTTGGTCAATAATTTCGAATGATTTACTAACAAGAAATTTGATTGTGATACATCACACGGAACGATTATTTTTTCACACGAAAAAAATGGGCTTATAAATTACATTATAAACATTCCCTTCTAAGTCATGGAAAATTTGATTATCTTATATGTCAACATACTTTCAATCTCTGTTTTCATCATAATTGTGATAGTAACACTAATATATTTGCAATTCAAAATTATAATCACCTTGGAAACATCGAAAATATTATCTCATGCTTACCCTATAATAAATTACTTACAATTTCTAGTCATATTTGCTAAAGCATAGACAATGATTTAAACATAACAACGCCCTCGTAATTTTACTGGGTGATGGAAGGTATTAATTAGGCTTTTAGAAACGTGATACATATAAAAAAGTACGTAAAATCTAATGGTGTTAACGGTTTTCTAGTGCGTTTTTAAATAGGTAGTTTAGAGCATTATTTATGATAAAGTCTATATAAAATTATTGATACATAAAAAGGCGCTCGTAATTTTACAGGATGATGGAAGGTATTAATTAAGCTTTTAATAATGTGATACATGTAAAAAAGTACGTAGAATCTAATGGTGCTAACGGTTTTCTAGTGCGTTGTCAAAGAGGTAGTTTAGGGCATTACGTATTTATGATAAAGTCTATATAAAATTATTAATACATAAAAAGGCGCTCGTAATTTTGCTGGTAGATGGAAGATATTAATTAAGCTTTTAATAATGTGATACATGTAAAAAAGTACGTAGAATCTAATGGTGCTAACGGTTTTCTAGTGCGTTGTCAAATAGATAGTTTAGAGCATTATTTATGATAAAGTCTATATAAAATTATTGATACATAAAAAGGCGCTCGTAATTTTGCTGGTAAATGGAAGATATTAATTAAGCTTTTAATAATGTGATACATGTAAAAAAGTACGTAGAATCTAATGGTGCTAACGATTTTCTAGTGCGTTGTCAAATAAATAGTTTAAAGCATTATTTATGTTAAAATCTATATAAAATTATAGATACATAAAAAGGCGCTCGTAATTTTGCTGGTAGATGGAAGATATTAATTAAGCTTTTAATAATGTGATACATGTAAAAAAGTACGTAGAATCTAATGGTGCTAACGGTTTTCTAGTGCGTTGTCAAATAGATAGTTTAGAGCATTATTTATGATAAAGTCTATATAAAATTATTGATACATAAAAAGGCGCTCGTAATTTTACAGGATGATGGAAGGTATTAATTAAGCTTTTAATAATGTGATACATGTAAAAAAGTACGTAGAATCTAACGGTGCTAACGATTTTCTAGTGCGTTGTCAAATAGATAGTTTAGAGCATTATTTATGATAAAGTCTATATAAAATTATTGATACATAAAAAGGCGCTCGTAATTTTACAGGATGATGGAAGGTATTAATTAAGCTTTTAATAATGTGATACATGTAAAAAAGTACGTAGAATCTAACGGTGCTAACGATTTTCTAGTGCGTTGTCAAATAGATAGTTTAGAGCATTATTTATGATAAAGTCTATATAAAATTATTGATACATAAAAAGGCGCTCGTAATTTTACAGGATGATGGAAGGTATTAATTAAGCTTTTAATAATGTGATACATGTAAAAAAGTACGTAGAATCTAACGGTGCTAACGATTTTCTAGTGCGTTGTCAAATAGATAGTTTAGAGCATTATTTATGATAAAGTCTATATAAAATTATTGATACATAAAAAGGCGCTCGTAATTTTACAGGATGATGGAAGGTATTAATTAAGCTTTTAATAATGTGATACATGTAAAAAAGTACGTAGAATCTAACGGTGCTAACGATTTTCTAGTGCGTTGTCAAATAGATAGTTTAGAGCATTATTTATGATAAAGTCTATATAAAATTATTGATACATAAAAAGGCGCTCGTAATTTTACAGGATGATGGAAGGTATTAATTAAGCTTTTAATAATGTGATACATGTAAAAAAGTACGTAGAATCTAACGGTGCTAACGATTTTCTAGTGCGTTGTCAAATAGATAGTTTAGAGCATTATTTATGATAAAGTCTATATAAAATTATTGATACATAAAAAGGCGCTCGTAATTTTACAGGATGATGGAAGGTATTAATTAAGCTTTTAATAATGTGATACATGTAAAAAAGTACGTAGAATCTAACGGTGCTAACGATTTTCTAGTGCGTTGTCAAATAGATAGTTTAGAGCATTATTTATGATAAAGTCTATATAAAATTATTGATACATAAAAAGGCGCTCGTAATTTTACAGGATGATGGAAGGTATTAATTAAGCTTTTAATAATGTGATACATGTAAAAAAGTACGTAGAATCTAACGGTGCTAACGATTTTCTAGTGCGTTGTCAAATAGATAGTTTAGAGCATTATTTATGATAAAGTCTATATAAAATTATTGATACATAAAAAGGCGCTCGTAATTTTACAGGATGATGGAAGGTATTAATTAAGCTTTTAATAATGTGATACATGTAAAAAAGTACGTAGAATCTAACGGTGCTAACGATTTTCTAGTGCGTTGTCAAATAGATAGTTTAGAGCATTATTTATGATAAAGTCTATATAAAATTATTGATACATAAAAAGGCGCTCGTAATTTTACAGGATGATGGAAGGTATTAATTAAGCTTTTAATAATGTGATACATGTAAAAAAGTACGTAGAATCTAACGGTGCTAACGATTTTCTAGTGCGTTGTCAAATAGATAGTTTAGAGCATTATTTATGATAAAGTCTATATAAAATTATTGATACATAAAAAGGCGCTCGTAATTTTACAGGATGATGGAAGGTATTAATTAAGCTTTTAATAATGTGATACATGTAAAAAAGTACGTAGAATCTAACGGTGCTAACGATTTTCTAGTGCGTTGTCAAATAGATAGTTTAGAGCATTATTTATGATAAAGTCTATATAAAATTATTGATACATAAAAAGGCGCTCGTAATTTTACAGGATGATGGAAGGTATTAATTAAGCTTTTAATAATGTGATACATGTAAAAAAGTACGTAGAATCTAACGGTGCTAACGATTTTCTAGTGCGTTGTCAAATAGATAGTTTAGAGCATTATTTATGATAAAGTCTATATAAAATTATTGATACATAAAAAGGCGCTCGTAATTTTACAGGATGATGGAAGGTATTAATTAAGCTTTTAATAATGTGATACATGTAAAAAAGTACGTAGAATCTAACGGTGCTAACGATTTTCTAGTGCGTTGTCAAATAGATAGTTTAGAGCATTATTTATGATAAAGTCTATATAAAATTATTGATACATAAAAAGGCGCTCGTAATTTTACAGGATGATGGAAGGTATTAATTAAGCTTTTAATAATGTGATACATGTAAAAAAGTACGTAGAATCTAACGGTGCTAACGATTTTCTAGTGCGTTGTCAAATAGATAGTTTAGAGCATTATTTATGATAAAGTCTATATAAAATTATTGATACATAAAAAGGCGCTCGTAATTTTACAGGATGATGGAAGGTATTAATTAAGCTTTTAATAATGTGATACATGTAAAAAAGTACGTAGAATCTAACGGTGCTAACGATTTTCTAGTGCGTTGTCAAATAGATAGTTTAGAGCATTATTTATGATAAAGTCTATATAAAATTATTGATACATAAAAAGGCGCTCGTAATTTTACAGGATGATGGAAGGTATTAATTAAGCTTTTAATAATGTGATACATGTAAAAAAGTACGTAGAATCTAACGGTGCTAACGATTTTCTAGTGCGTTGTCAAATAGATAGTTTAGAGCATTATTTATGATAAAGTCTATATAAAATTATTGATACATAAAAAGGCGCTCGTAATTTTACAGGATGATGGAAGGTATTAATTAAGCTTTTAATAATGTGATACATGTAAAAAAGTACGTAGAATCTAACGGTGCTAACGATTTTCTAGTGCGTTGTCAAATAGATAGTTTAGAGCATTATTTATGATAAAGTCTATATAAAATTATTGATACATAAAAAGGCGCTCGTAATTTTACAGGATGATGGAAGGTATTAATTAAGCTTTTAATAATGTGATACATGTAAAAAAGTACGTAGAATCTAACGGTGCTAACGATTTTCTAGTGCGTTGTCAAATAGATAGTTTAGAGCATTATTTATGATAAAGTCTATATAAAATTATTGATACATAAAAAGGCGCTCGNTATAGAAATAATAGATACTGCTCAAAATTGAAAAACTTCATATTTTTATTTATTTATTGATAAAAAATCATTGTAGTTAGTAATTTAATAATCTAATGGATAAAAAAATGATTTCAATAATCGCCTTCTAATTTAGTACTTTCATCGGCGGGCATATCATAGTCGTAATCATTTTTTGATGATTTAAAGTAATCGTCTTCATTATTTGAACGCGAATCAGAATCGTACATATGAAGAGAATTAGAGTCGTACACCGGAGGAGAATCCTGTACATTAGATTCAATCTCAGCATTTTTTAATCGATCATGGTCCCATTCTCCAAATTCTGGATCTCCTTCAGATTGAGACGACACGATATTTTGACTGAGGCAACAAATACTAAACATCAAAAGCTGGAAACAATTTTTTTACGTAATAGTTTTTGGTCCAAGTGAAAAAATAGATATATAATAATATGTATAATACACGATGTATTAAAGTTGAAGCAGGAAGGTAGAGAACACTAAAAACACCCCTATATATGTTATGTGATTTTTATTAGTGATTCTAGCAAACGTTTAGAGAAGCTTATTATTTGATTATTGATATACTATTTTCAAACTATATAGTGTACTTTTGTGAAAAAAAAATAAATTTCTCACTCTTATAGGCCTACCATATTTGTAAATACTTTTTTTTTTACAACAGGTAGCATTTTCAGAACTAATTAAAAATCTGAAACTTGAAATTAACACAATCTTTAATAGTGGAAGGAAACTATTTTTTTCTTAACTATGAAATAATTCCAAGTATGTAACTTTATTGTTTCCGTTCTGATTTATTGTGAGCCTGCGACCGGATCAAAACTTGACGCCATTCCTTCAACGTACTCCATCACCACATGCAATTAACTTTCGCTAATACTTATGTATGTACAAATGTACATATGTACATATTACAACATACTAGCATGATTTTTTTAAATTTTATTGTATTGCATAAATATGTATAAAACAACTTTTTTGTATAATACTTATCGACAAATATATACAAATTGGTTGAAAAGCTTTTCTAGAGATTTCCTACACGCTACAATAGAAAGCAAAGATTAATTAACAAATACGAAATAAAACTACAGTTTTTTCTTTAAAATTACAGCTGAAGAAAAGCCAGCAATCGTGTTCATAATTGGCACACATATTTTTCTAATTAAAGGAACTGTATTCTCTAAGCAATGGGTAAAACGAATAATATTAGTAGACATATAAGAAATATACGTGTTTCTAATGTAATTTTTAAGAAACAACTTCTCAAACACGTTCAGAAAGAATTACAACATTAATAATCTAAATTTATAAATATGGAATAAATAGACTAATTTGTTTGGAGGCTTTTTTACATAAAAAGAAATTAAATTCTTACCTTTAAACTTACGATAAAGTGCATGATTAAGCGAATTTTTAACTGTTCAATTGACCTAATATGTATCAAATGAGTAAAAAAAAAAATATGAAAACTATTTAAACGCATTTAAAATACAAGTGGGTAGCATTAGTACGAATTTAATTTCGTTTTCAATCAACAAATTCACTCTTAATTCTAATCATGGTAATTTGGCGTTTAATTTGATTCGATAAGAAATTCAGTCTTACCGGACTGATTTTGGATTTGTCTTGGTCAATAATTTCGAATGATTTACTAACAAGAAATTTGATTGTGATACATCACACGGAACGATTATTTTTTCACACGAAAAAAATGGGCTTATAAATTACATTATAAACATTCCCTTCTAAGTCATGGAAAATTTGATTATCTTATATGTCAACATACTTTCAATCTCTGTTTTCATCATAATTGTGATAGTAACACTAATATATTTGCAATTCAAAATTATAATCACCTTGGAAACATCGAAAATATTATCTCATGCTTACCCTATAATAAATTACTTACAATTTCTAGTCATATTTGCTAAAGCATAGACAATGATTTAAACATAACAACGCCCTCGTAATTTTACTGGGTGATGGAAGGTATTAATTAGGCTTTTAGAAACGTGATACATATAAAAAAGTACGTAAAATCTAATGGTGTTAACGGTTTTCTAGTGCGTTTTTAAATAGGTAGTTTAGAGCATTATTTATGATAAAGTCTATATAAAATTATTGATACATAAAAAGGCGCTCGTAATTTTACAGGATGATGGAAGGTATTAATTAAGCTTTTAATAATGTGATACATGTAAAAAAGTACGTAGAATCTAATGGTGCTAACGGTTTTCTAGTGCGTTGTCAAAGAGGTAGTTTAGGGCATTACGTATTTATGATAAAGTCTATATAAAATTATTAATACATAAAAAGGCGCTCGTAATTTTGCTGGTAGATGGAAGATATTAATTAAGCTTTTAATAATGTGATACATGTAAAAAAGTACGTAGAATCTAATGGTGCTAACGGTTTTCTAGTGCGTTGTCAAATAGGTATTATTTATGTTTAAATCTATAAAATAGTTGATACATAAAAAAGCGCTCGTAATTTTACAGGGGGGTGTAAGGTACTAATTAATCTTTTAGAAATGAGATATATGTAAAAATGTACGTAGAATCGAATGGTACTAACAGTTTTTGAGTGCGTCTTCAAATAGTTAGCTTACGACATTATTTATGTTAAAATCTGTAAAATGGTTGATACATAAAAAGGCGCTCGTAATTTTACAATGTGATGGAAGGTATTAATTAAGTTTTTAGAAATGAGATATATGTGAAAAAGTACGTAGAATCTAATGGTGCTAACGTTTTCCAAGTGTGTTGACAAATAAGTCATTTACCTATTTATGTTTAAATCTATAACATAGTTGAAACAAAAAAGCGCTGGTAATTTTAATGGGAAATTGAAAGTATTTATTAAGCTTTAAGAAATGATAATTATGTGAAAAAGTAGGTACAATCTCACGGTGAAAACTTTTTTCGAGTGCGGTGTCGAATAGGTACCTTTCGAAATTATTTTTGCTAAAATATATTAAATAATTTAAATATAAAAAGGCGTTCTAGAAATTATTAATTAGAAGATGGTGTTTACTAACCCTCAGATGATATCTGGTTTGTGCAATTATTATTTTATTTTAATTATTCATCTATAGTCCCTCCTTTACCCTTTACCTTTACCAATATCCCTTTCACTTCCCACACTGGTTCAATCGCGAAATAAAATAAATATTATTATCATTATTATTTATTCTATTCTCCCAAAAACATTACATTTACGTTAAAAAATTAACAATTGATGTAGAACATACTGTTATTTAATTTTTATAGAATTAATCTCACACAAGTGATAAAAGTAATGCAACAAATAATGTATTAATTTCCGCAAGCAGATTCCATTGCACGCATTAATAATATTTATTCCAGCGGTTGGGCCATATTGTCCAACGTTTAGGCAAAATACTATTTTGCCTGAAGCAACCTTTGGAATGTACGATATTTATTGATAACCGCTTTATTTGTTATTAATTCACAAACAAACCTGTATTTAAAATTGGTTGTTCCAACGATCGCGGGTAATAATAGTTTGGCTTCAGGACATACCTTCCTGGAACTTGTACCTGATTGTAATAAGGGTTCCCATAATAAGATCTCATTGTTCTGTATGGTACACCACGTATCCAAACCATGATANGTCTCTGAAAATATACCATCAATTCTTCTTTTGAGTTTGGTGGAAAGGTGCAGTTCTTAATTTTAATGTGGCTGAATTAATCGAGTTGCCTCTATAGCCGCTGTTAGAAGAAGAACAAAAAGTTTTTAGTAAATTTAACTTTTTAACCTTAAAGTTTGACAAGTGTTTTCATGAATTTACTGAAGTAATACTGTTACAATTTATTAATTTAATTGAGAACTACTGTGAAAATTACAACATGAATGTTGTGAAACGGTATTTAAGTACTTTCACCTCAAGTTTGATAAAACTACCTAGTTTCAGAGTCACCCTAGTACCTGAAGTGAAGCCGTTTGTTTCAATTTCCAACAGTATTAGTCAAGGTACTGTAATACCAAGAAAATAAGAAAGAAATGTTCTGAAAATTACCCCATTATTTATAACAAGTATGTTGTAATTCATTATCTCCTAAACAGATAGGTAAAGGTAATCTTCTGTTCAAATTTAAATGATTTCTTATGAGAACTGCCAAATTAGTGTCACTATTAATAATTTTTCATCTTTCTTATTGTTTCCTACTTGTTCTCAATGTAAGTTCTTTCTTTCGCATGTTATTTTTGTAGTAAATTTTCTCTTAAATTTTTTGCAAGAGTTCTTACATACTAGCACATCTACGTTTTAAATATGAAATTAACGTATAATAATGTAATATTCTTTTTGTAATTACGAATGTTTACAACCTACTTTAAACCATTGCATTTCAAACAGCCTACTGTTGTTTTTTCCTGAATTAATGCTGATAAAAAAATATTTATATTTCTGCCTATATACTTTACTTTTCGTTATTTAGGTTTCATAAAATTAAGAAGATAACTGTTCATTAACGTGATATATAGTAAAAAGTAAAAAGTATATAAAACAAAGGTTTTCATAATGCACAATTACGACCAACAGATTTTTCTCTTACCTGAAGAACTGTAGAAGAGCGCATTTCTGATAATTATATTCAAATGAAGCTATTTGCCTGTAATTAGACGTTTATAGTTGTTATAAAAGTATAGTGGGTAGAACAGCCCACATTAAAGAAAACAAATTTTAAATAAATGGAATAACTGTCGTGTGAATTAAACAATATTTTGCTGAACAGTAAATAAATCTAATTATTATTTAATGCGATTAAAACTTATTATACCACTTTCTGTATTCATAATCAAATGAATTTCACAGTAAAAAGGCAAAAAGAATCATATCAAAATCTGCTTGAGATGATGTATTTTTTAGATAAATCCAAACTTCTAAAATTTCTGTTTTGTGAATTATACTGTTTATTTTTTAATTGTTTCCACGTGTTAGGAATAATTTATATTCGTATCATTTAATTTATTACGCCTATTTAAGCGTTTTCAATAAACATGTAATGGAAATCTAGATCGATGGCATTTTTAAATATTTCCAAGTTTAAAACGTTTCAAATTCAATTTTGCCAAACCGACTAATTATACAGTATTAGCAAAATTGAATTTGAAATTTTTTAAACGTTGAAAATAATCCGACAAAGTTCAAATCCAGTAAACAAAAATGATTCCAATTTTACAAGTTTAAAAAATCAATTTTAGTTTATTATAGTGCAAGTTGATATAAACATATTTGCAATAGATAATTAATTTATCTCCAGTTTTTTCACAATCTGTTGTACTTTTGGATATATACTATCAATTCTTCTGGGTTTGGTGGAAAGGTTAATTTCTTCATTATACTGTGGCTGAATGAATTTACTTGCCTCTATAGCCTATGCTACATCCTGTTGTCTATGGAAATATTAAAAAATGAATATAACCTCAAAACTGGACAGGTGTTTTCATTAATTTAATGAAGTAATAATGTGCTACAATTTGTTAATTTAGTTAGGAATTACTGCGTAAGTAACAATATAAATATTGCCCATCGGTGCTTAAATACTTTGATCTCAAGTTTAATAAAACTAACTAGTTTTGAGTCACCCTAGTACCTGAAGTGAAGCCCTTCTAATTTCCAACAGTATGAGTCAAGGTACAGTAATACTAATAAAATAAAAGTGAAATATTCTCAATATTACCCCATCATTTATATTTGTTGCCGTTTTAGTTTATTTACTGATTTTAAAATATTTCTAGTTTTGCATTTTTACATGACATTTACTTTGTTTTGGTTTTAGTTACGTTTTAATTCTGTGTGTCTTATTATTAATTACACAGCTAATTGGTTTTTTTTTATTCTCTTATACAGAGTGAGCAATACACGAAAGCGTACTGAAGTTTGTTTAGATATTACGATATCTTCAAGTGGATGGTGTTGATGGTATAGTTTTTCCTGCACTTGGATTTGCAGTAGTTGTCTTCTGTGAAAGCCTTTCGTACCTTATTGAGGTATATATGTACGTATGGCCTAATACAGTATCACTTTAGAATTAGAATTGTTGATTTACAACTTTTATTTCGTGTTATTTACTTACTACACTTCGTTAATTCATTTTTTATCCGTTTTTACAGATTATCTTATAAGCATGAAGTTAATTTTTATTGTACCCTGTGGTGTCATTTTTCTTGGACTATGGACATTGGCCTGCCGTTAACATCTTCATTTTGCAACATTATCCAATTAATCTTCGACGAATGATCGAGAGAGCACCTTGAAGTTGATTTGCATCCCAAATTGTCTGCAGTGGCATCATTCTTCCTGGATTTGCATTACTGTTTGCACTTGTTGACTTTGGCACATTGTAATTAATTAAGGTGAGAATACATAACATAATTAACATTTGTTTCTCATTATTAATCTGTTGCCACCCTATCTGTTTCAGATCGCCGGTGGAGAAGATAAAGAAGACCCCGTAGTTAAAATACTTGTCTATTTTGCATGTTTTTTGTAGTTTATTTTATTTGAATTAATTTTTGATTGTAGATGTTGTTATTGTTTTTAGTTGTAGTCGTTATTACTGTACTAACACGTTTAGTTTTTTTTGGTAGTCATAGTCTAACATGTCTCTTGCTTACCTCTTCGCTTAGCTTACTGCATATTCTTCCTAATTTGCTTTGCATTTACCCTACGAGTTCTACATGATTCAACGTTTCGTTATCGTGTGTGTTTCTTCTCACCCTTGTGGAATTAGGGAGGGCCTCCCCGAACGACTTCCCTTGGGCTTAGCTATTTAGTTGATCTTAAAAGTGTCTTATACACTTTTCGCGAGTCTACTCTAGCGTTACTTCCTTTCAGAC
>NW_020439005.1:493086-493745 GCF_000699045.2 Agrilus planipennis | reverse complement strand
ATTAAAACTTTTCGATTATCCCTTATATTACACTTAAGGAATTATAGTACGTTCTTCGTATCTTAGGTACCTGGATGGACATCTCACGGTCCATAGTTAAATATTATTGCATCTAGTTTACAGGTTTCTACTATATTATCAGATAGCTACTAAACGGCAATAATAATAACACTAAAATTTGCCCGCTAAATTGTCTGATTTCCCAAGCGCCTTATGCTCTCCTAATACAAAAGATAAATGGTAAATTAATTAAAACTTTTCGATTATCCCTTATATTACACTTAAGGAATTATAGTACGTTCTTCGTATCTCAGGTACCTGGATGGACATCTCACGGTCCATAATTAAATATTATTGCATCTAGTTTACAGGTTTCTACTATATTATCAGATAGCTATTAAGCGGCAATAATAATAACACTAAAATTTGCCCGCCGAATTGTCCGATTTCCCAAGCATCTTATGCTCTCCTAATACAAATGTTGAAATTTATGAAAATTTTCAGTTTTGAGCCAAATACGAGGGTTAGTCGAAAAGTAATGGAAAATTCAAGTTGTTTTTTGAAAAAGACCCGATGCAACTTATGCTCTCCTAATACAAATGTTGAAATTTATGAAAATTTTCAGTTTTGAGCCAAATACGAGGGTTAGTCGAAAAGTA
>NW_020439005.1:454292-493001 GCF_000699045.2 Agrilus planipennis | reverse complement strand
TAGAAGTAATTTATTGAAGAATTAAGCAAAAATTTTCAGTAAAAGTTGAATTTTAAAGCAACACTTACATAAAAAAACGCAATTCGAGCAATAAATTTCAATTATTTTATAGTACTAGTGCAAATCAAAGCTTTCAACGCCGAACTACGTGAATAACGAAAAATTAAACTGCCATACCTTGATCCCGCGCTAAAAATTGGAAGTCTGAAAAAGATCTTTCGCGACTTATGCTCTCCTAATACAAATGTTGAAATTTATGAAAATTTTCAGTTTTGCGTCATATACGAGGGTTGGTCAAAAAGTAATGGAAAAATTAAATTTCAAGAAACAAGTTGAATTTTCCATTTCCTTTCGACTAACCCTCGTATTTGGCTCAAAACTGAAAATTTTCATAAATTTCAACATTTGTATTAGGAGAGCATAAGTTGCATCGGGTCTTTTTCAAAAAACTTGAATTTTCCATTACTTTTCGATTTCGATTTTCGTTCATATACATGGTGCGACTGAACCGAAAGAAAAAGGCAAGAACCAATAAAATTTCATAATCTGGTAAAAATAAAGCAAATGAGTGTGCCTTTAAATTGTTTTTTTTTATGAAGTAGCGACATTTATATGTTTATAGGAAAAAACAATTCAAAGGTTGCTAAATTTTGGTGAAGGTGCCAGACACGATACGAAATCAAATTCTCGCGAAACTTTGAAAATCGGAAATTTGTATTAGGAGAGCATAAGGCGCTTGGGAAATCAGACAATTTAGCGGGCAAATTTTAGTGTTATTATTATTGCCGTTTAGTACCTGTCTGATAATATAGTAGAAACCTGTAAACTAGATGCAATAATATTTAACTATGGACCGTGAGATGTCCATCCAGGTACCTGAGTTACGAAGGATATACTGTAATTCCTTAAGTGTAATATAAGGGATAATCGAAAAGTTTTAATAAAAAATTCTCAAAATTAATTTACCATGTTGATTTTCCGTATAAATGGGTCGATTTTGGCTGTTGTTTATTTAGATGTTGTTGTTTGAGGTTGCACGTCTTAAAAAATACACTTTATAAGCCTTACAATGTACTAAGGATATTGGTGAACATCTTCCTCCCGAGGAGTATATAAGGATTAAAATTTATCTTTTGCTGTAAATTTTTGTTTAATTCTTCAATAAATTACTTCTATATTAAAGATTATTCAATAAAAAAGCTAATAAAATTAAAATATATTTATTAAACCCATATATTTATTAATTACACTAATTACAACATATTTATTTCTAGTAATAGTTTAATACATAATATATATAAAGTATTTAATAGTTACAAAACCAGGAAATTAATTAACAGTTTACAGAGTAAAAAGAAAATACCTGTAAAACAAAAGAAAACAAATTACATTTGTATGCAAAAAAAAATCTTATTACTTACGAACTGTTATATTACCATTACAAAACAAGATTAAGGAGAAAAGTCTTCCTAACCCTCTGTGGCCTCCGCATCTCCCCTTATAGCCACCCTATCCACCCAAATGAATTTTAATAAACAAATATTTAATTTAATTTTAACATTTATGCCAAAAGATCAATTTAGAAACATTTTAACTATCATTCTAAGTTACAATTACATAATATAACAGTTCATAAAGTAATAAACAAAATACCTGTAAAAGAAAGACAAGAAAACATATGAAATTTCAAAGAAAATACAATAAAAAGCAAACAATACGATGCCTTCGTCTTCTTCGGTTACCTGAAAGCGAATAGTGCAATTACAAGGACTAACGACAAATACTAATAGCTTTGGTAGAAAAGATCGGACAGATTTCGCCAAGGCAAGCTGGGCAGTCGCCTATTGCTCCTATTCCAGATAACCCACTGTACCCTGTCTGAAAGGAAGTAACGCTAGAGTAGACTCGCGAAAAGTGTATAAGACACTTTTAAGATCAACTAAATAGCTAAGCCCAAGGGAAGTCGTTCGGGGAGGCCCTCCCTAATTCCACAAGGGTGAGAAGAAACACACACGATAACGAAACGTTGAATCATGTAGAACTCGTAGGGTAAATGCAAAGCAAATTAGGAAGAATATGCAGTAAGCTAAGCGAAGAGGTAAGCAAGAGACATGTTAGACTATGACTACCAAAAAAAACTAAACGTGTTAGTACAGTAATAACGACTACAACTAAAAACAATAACAACATCTACAATCAAAAATTAATTCAAATAAAATAAACTACAAAAAACATGCAAAATAGACAAGTATTTTAACTACGGGGTCTTCTTTATCTTCTCCACCGGCGATCTGAAACAGATAGGGTGGCAACAGATTAATAATGAGAAACAAATGTTAATTATGTTATGTATTCTCACCTTAATTAATTACAATGTGCCAAAGTCAACAAGTGCAAACAGTAATGCAAATCCAGGAAGAATGATGCCACTGCAGACAATTTGGGATGCAAATCAACTTCAAGGTGCTCTCTCAATCATTCGTCGAAGATTAATTGGATAATGTTGCAAAATGAAGATGTTAACGGCAGGCCAATGTCCATAGTCCAAGAAAAATGACACCACAGGGTAGAATAAAAATTAACTTCATGCTTATAAGATAATCTGTAAAAACGGATAAAAAATGAATTAACGAAGTGTAGTAAGTAAATAACATGGAATAAAAGTTGTAAATCAACAATGTTCTGTAATTTTTTACTGATTTTTTGCTATTTTATTCTCCCATTGCATTGCAATCCATAGAGTTTTAATAATGTTCCTGTGAAATAAATTGTTTCTAGTTCCCCTAGTAAATAATTTGATAACAGAATGTAAAACAATAATGTTGAGCACTAGAGAAGTTTTTATTACAATGGTACAAATGGAAAAACTTATACATTAGTAAGCCTCAGTAACCAGTATCCATCATCTTATTTTAATGTAAAATTCTAATTTGGGCACACATGCTTACCTTAAAAATGCAGAAAATTTTTCCAAGTGGGGAAGACAAGGGTAAACGAAGTGCAGTAAGAACATATCACTGTACACGATCCATTCGGGGACACTCAATAATACCCAAGGAAACTTCAATATGCTTTCAATAATAGGCCAATCTGTAAAACAGAACAAGAGAAAACGAATTAGATGCAATATTAATGAACAATATCTGAAAATTAAAACGCAATTTTCAACAAACAAAACCAAGTAAAGCTCCAAATTATATAATGGCCATAGATAATAGATATACAAAGTGTATAGGTAATAGATGTAAAAATAGAAATACAATAGATACACAATTATCCATTGAGCAAGAAAATGAACATTGGATACGTTCAAAAATATTAATCAACCAAAAAATCAAAGATTTAGTTCAATTACAAATTGTTAATAACAATTTTTCCAATAAAAAATTATGGCATAAATGATTAAAGAAGCTTCCTTCTATAGCGCTGAACGCCTGTTTTAATAAGGCATTAGAACTTGTATTATTTTTTATAATCTTTTGTTTATCGTTTATAACTAATTTCCAAGAGGACATTTAAAGTGGTATTTTAATTAGGGCATACATTCTTACCTTAATAAACTACAAGACGTTTCCTAACGTTTTTACTTGAAGAAGACAACAACAAACGAGTTGCAGAAAGAACAAGTATCATTGGACACCATCCAACTGTCGATATCACTCCAAATTAGCGTCAATAAACTTTCATTTGTAAATCAATCTATAGAAGAGAACAAGAAAAAACGAATTAGCTCCACTAATAATGATGAATACGTGAAAATTAAAGGGTAATTATGAACAAACAAAACTAAGTAAAACTACAAATCTAATTCATAGCCTTTTTTTATACCTTTCCATGTTTAAAATGTTTGCGAAATTTGATTTCGATTTTACTAATTAAAGAAAACGATTTTTGTTTATTATTGTGCAAGCTGATATAATATCTGATTAATTTCTTATCATTTTTCAACATATCTTGTGTCTCTGAAAATATACCATCAATTCTTCTTTTGAGTTTGGTGGAAAGGTGCAGTTCTTAATTTTAATGTGGCTGAATTAATCGAGTTGCCTCTATAGCCGCTGTTAGAAGAAGAACAAAAAGTTTTTAGTAAATTTAACTTTTTAACCTTAAAGTTTGACAAGTGTTTTCATGAATTTACTGAAGTAATACTGTTACAATTTATTAATTTAATTGAGAACTACTGTGAAAATTACAACATGAATGTTGTGAAACGGTATTTAAGTACTTTCACCTCAAGTTTGATAAAACTACCTAGTTTCAGAGTCACCCTAGTACCTGAAGTGAAGCCGTTTGTTTCAATTTCCAACAGTATTAGTCAAGGTACTGTAATACCAAGAAAATAAGAAAGAAATGTTCTGAAAATTACCCCATTATTTATAACAAGTATGTTGTAATTCATTATCTCCTAAACAGATAGGTAAAGGTAATCTTCTGTTCAAATTTAAATGATTTCTTATGAGAACTGCCAAATTAGTGTCACTATTAATAATTTTTCATCTTTCTTATTGTTTCCTACTTGTTCTCAATGTAAGTTCTTTCTTTCAGCAAAATATTTATTGTTAAAGTACTAAAGCATTTTTTAATTGATATCAAGATTATGAATAATTAGCATATCGATTGAGTAGCTTTATATAAAATAATTTACACATTAATATTAAAGAACCACTACCTTACTTTCCTATGCTAATATGTTCTGTTATTTGTGCAGGTTATAAAGTTGAAAATCATGGCCTATCAAAAATACATTTGCTGCTAGAAAATTTAACAAGATGATTTTATACTTTCAACAATTTCAACCTAAATAGTAATAATAAGTGATAAAAAATAAAAAAAAAACGTCCGAAAGATAAAGCAATCATGTTTAGATTTTTCTTTAAAATAGAGAAAGTAGGTATTATATATATTATTTATCAATAAATAAATTTGATATTCTCATACTGCATTTACAAGTAAAAAGCAGAATCAATATTTGCCACCCTTTCTCATAATCCTAATCTGCTTTACTGAATGATAACCAGCTACAAAATGTAGCAATAAAGATAGACACATTTATTACAAACTGAATGGTCAAAACTAAGAGTGCATGGCGTGGGTTGACCAGTGGCAGGTGACGCATTTTGAACATTGTCTAGCAGTGACAGATGAATAGCGCAAAATCACAATGCATCACCGATTTGAACTCACATCACGCTATATTGCACCGGGAAATGAGAAAGTGCAGGCTTGGAGATTATACTATCTGACCACCATCACACACCACCCCTTAAGCCCTAACGTTACCGTCAAAAGATGGTGACCACACACATTTTTAAACGTATCCACGAGACATTTCTTGTGCAGAATCTAATTCTTTAATATAAGTTTTAAGAAAATATTACAGACTACAAATGTACCTACCCAATACATATTTTGGAAATATATTATAGTATATATGGATTAATTTTTAAAATAGAAGTAATAAATTGAAAATAAAACAATAAAAGTACTAATACTAGAAATAATTAGACTCGGGAACAAAAACGAAATAGGGCTAATAAATGATTGAGTAGCTGGAACCAGGCATTTTCTCTGTGAAAAAAAAAAATGAGTATGAGAGTTTAGTTATAATAATAATCAACTTACACAAGTTAATGGCATTTTATTTTTTGCAGAAAGAACCATGGCATCTCTTAATCAAATGCACAGAACAGGGCCTCATATTAAAAAACGAAATCCTAGACGTCCCCTAGATGGCAACCCTTTTATGAAAGGAGTGGTACTCAAAACTCTTATTAGAAAACCGAAAAAACCGAATTCAGCGAATCGTAAATGCGTTCTCGTTCGTCTCACGAATGGAAAAGAAATGTTCGCGTATGTGCCTGGAATAGGACATAATTTACAGGAACACAATATCGTCCTCTGTCGGGTGGGAAGGCTACAGGATACACCCGGTGTTAAAATAAAATGTGTACGTGGAAAATACGATTTAGGTCATGTTATACCAAAAAGATAATCCTAAATATTTAATGTACCTATGTTAGTGTACCAATACAAATAATAAATGTTTTTTTTGTTAAACATTCTTTTATTTATTTTCGAAATGTGCAGAAAAAAATCTGTATGACGCTCTTAAGTGGAATGTTTGATTTGTATCATTAACGCAAGGTTGAAATTACCATTACTATTCCTGTTTCTTATTTTTCCCAGCGGTTTGATTTAAATTTTTTATACAGTTCTAGAAATGGAGAAATAAAATATTTACTTTTATCAAATTAAAATAATCTATATACTTATTATCGTGAATCAGGGTGTTCTACGTTCATTAACAAAGAGTGCGGGACGACTGGCCACACGGTTCATGAAAAGTGTATGTGTCTATATGCACAAAAAAAAACTCAAAAATATCCATCGTGATACTGTCTACACCACAAAAAGTACACATATGTTTCGAAATTGTATTTTTAATTAATTGGTTTTTATAAAAACAATAATACGATACGATACTTATTAAAAGATGAGATCAGATAATTATCTTTAATCATCTTTTTGCCTATAATCGTCAAAAGACACCCCGCAAATGCTGCTGGTAGGAACAATTTTTTGTTTTAATATAACGAATACCTACTAAAAGGAAAAACAGAGAAACAGATGATAAGCATAAAAAATCGCTTTTTTATCATTTCTTTCTGTAATACTTACAAATATACACGGTGATCATATAAAGATATGAATTTAGAATGCGATATTGATATTATTATTAAAAATGTACTAGGTAAATGTTTTTTGTATTATTTATCAAGGAAAACTTTGTATCATTTGAAACAACAAAAATATGTTCATCATTTCCACTGAAAGACCTTCGTGTGTATTATAGGCATTAATTCTTTCGAATAGTCACGAAAAAGACAAATTTATTTAAGAAGGTAAGCAGAGCAAACAAATTCACACAGGAATAAATAAAATGTGCAGGTATAACGGGATGCATCGTGTTCTCGGTGGCTTAAGACGCACACTTGAAAGACCGCAAAGGAACGACGAAAAGGACCATAACAGCGTACCGTCACAAAAGTGACATTCGTAACTGTTGACACGGTATTAGCGAGGGTTTTATTTAGATATGTGTGTGGGAGCGGACAACCCTTTTACGCGCGTGGCACCTGGCTTTTGCTACTTCTTTTCCTATTCGTTTCGCAAAATAAGATAATCAAACTGTTAACATGTTATAACGATTTTCATAAATTCAGTAGACGAATTTTGTTCTTAAAAGCATTGTGAAAACATCCCGTGAAAATAATCAGGATATCGGAGCAGTTCCAATTTCCAGACTGTACCTGGGACATTTCAGAAAAATTTAGGGAAAGTCTGCGCTCCAGGGAAGCTCAGAGTGTTTAGGAATTTTACTACATAACTTTGGAAAAGTCGGAAAAGTTCACTGGTCACAAAAACTCTGAGGATTGTATGGCGCAACACGGATAAAATCAAAAAAGCTCAAATTATACTCAGAATACTAGGATCTAACTTGCAACAACCCTTTTACGCGCGCGACACCTGGCTTTTGCTACCCCTTTTGTTGTGCATTTCACAAAATAAGATAATCAAACGGTTAAAATGTTATATCGATTTTCATTAGATTCAGTAGACGAATTTTGTTCTTAAAAGCTTTAAGATAACGGTCACATAAACGAGGGTCTCCCGTGAAAATAATCAGGATATCGGAGTAGTTCGAAATTCCAGACTGTACCTTGGACATTTCAGAAAAATTTAAGGAAAAGTCGGAGAAGCTCACTGGTCACAAAAACACTTGAGTATTCAAGGATTGTATGGTGCAACACGGATAAAATCAGAAAAGCTCAAAGTATACTCAGAATACTAGGATCTAACTTGCAACAACCCTTTTACCCGCACATCTGGCGTTTGCTACTCCTTTTCCTCTTCATTTGGCAAAATAAAATAATCAAACGGTTAAAATGTTACATCGATTTCCAATAAATTCAGTAGACGAATTTTGTTCCTAAAAGCTTTAAGATAACAAAATTCAGGGATTCTTTGGCACAACATGATAAAATCATCTGGCTTTTGCTACTCCTTTTCGTATTCATTTCGGAAAATAAGATAATCAAACTGTTAAAATGCTTACATACTTTAAGGAGATTAAGCTTATAGTATGTAGTATGTAAGTAAAAATTATCCCTTTCAGATCGCCTTTTCGAAAGATATCTGCAGGTACCTAGTCGCCATTGTACAATATTATTTAAAGCGTTTCAAAATAGTATGGACAATAAAAAAGGAACGCTCACAAGACGCAATAAACTTTCTAACGGAACCAGTGCAATTCAAAGAAATGTTTTGCCCACTTTTTACTGCATTGTCGACCTGAGCAATAAAACTTGTACTATTGTCCGAAAAGATTTTTTGAAAGCTTGCAAAATAGGGGAATCGGTAGGTCCTGCGACTACCGTCCTTTTAAACGTTTTACAGTTCCGTCTATAAAAATTGGGTAGCATTACGTTCTAAAGGAACCGATGCCATATAATTTATATATAGCTATGTAATTTCATAGCGTTTTTCAACAGTCGAAATTTTAATTTTATCATTTGCCATCAAATAACTTAAAGCTATACCTTTCTTAAGAAAAGATCAAAGCTAAATATGGGAATGGACTATAAAACATATAAAACATATTTGAAAAGGAATGTAATTGTCCTTTTGAATTATTAAACTGCACAAAACTGCTAAAATTAAAAAAATTGAAAGAAGATATCAAATAATGTAAAACATAAGACGAGTAATTCCTAGAAGATTTCATTGCATCTAATCTATTTCTACTCTAAAATTTCTTTTTAAATCTATAAAATACTCTAAATTCATCGATATTTTCAAAGCATTTAATTTTTCATTTTCATTTCAAACGTTAACATGACAAGTTTTAAAAATTTGTACTAAAAAAAGACATATAAATTATGGAATTAAATGTCTTCAACTACCATATCGTACAACAAATGAAATTTAAATACATCCTGAATTGTATAAAAAAATTATAACAGAAATGATCTTTAAGAAAAGAGATAGATCGCAAAAATAAATTTCATATTGCACGCTGTTCATCATTAGAACTTTATTAAATCTCGATAGATTATAAACGTCAATAATAACTTTTGATCGAATACGTCATAAGAATCGAACATATACATGTTAATCCCACCTCTTTACCTTCAAATTCATCTATTAATACCTAGAAACATATTTTCTTTTTCCCTTGTGTCCGCTTGCCACTTGTCAAACTGGCCAGCCTTTACAAATATGAGCTTATAGAAGGAACTGACATGAAAAAACCTCAAACTAGCCTTTACTTACTTTTACTTAACATCTTTTGTAAGGATATGATTGATGTCTGTGTCAAATGTCCAGTGCAATAACTGTATTCAGGATTTCCTGTTAGAAAATTGTCGACCTTACTGCGAGGATACGTAAGGGCTTTAGCTCCACTGACCTACATCTACATATACCGCCGCAAACATCTGCTTCAAAAGGGTTTATGTGAAATATTCGCAGGCTTTATGATATTTTTGAAATATGAATGGCGTAGTGCAAATTTGCTTGGACAATAGGTCGACAACCGGACCAACTTTGTCTAATATTAAGCGAGAATAAGCAATAGCAATAGTTGCGATAGTAATAGACATGAAAGGAATTTTTTTTAACATTTCTGATCAATATCATCCCCAATCAAATTAATATTGATGACCAACTAAATATGACCACGAGGTTCATAAAATAGGTTTTCGTTAGTTACTGTACTTCGTGACGCCATCAACATCATTAAAGACAGTACAACTGTGGGATAGATGTGCAAGGGCAAAAGATTAATATGCTTAGATTTGCAGATGATATAGCAGTATTAGCATCCAGCAAGGAGGACCTAGAGATAGCTTTAAATAAAACGGAAGCGGTACTGACAGATCAGTACTGTATGAAAATAAATAAAAGTAAAACTAAACTACTGGTATGCAAGGGAAGAAAAAGTAGGGAAAGAGCAAATATAAAGATAGGAGACGAAAAATTAGAAGAAGTGGCTGATTTTAGATACCTAGGAAGTCAGATAAGTCAGGATGGAAGGAGTAGTAAGGATATAAAGCAGAGGATAGCGGAGGGTCGTGTCGCCTTTAATAAAAAGAAGTCACTTCTATGCTCGCGAACGGTTAATTTAGAAATTCGAAAAAGGTTGTTAAAGGTGTATGTTTGGAGCACGGCGTTGTACGGGTGCGAAACATGGACAGTGGGTTAGAAGCGTTCGAAATGTGGTGTTATAGGCGGGTGATGAGGATAACGTGGGTAGAAAAGGTTAAAAACGAAGAGGTATTGGAAGGAGTAGGAGAACAGAGGACTCTATGGAAGTCAATAAAAAATAGGCGAGATAGATTGGTAGGACACCTTCTCAGGCATGAATGTCTAGACAGAGACATATTAGAGGTAGAAACAGGAGTTAGGAGGGGTAGAGGTAGACCTAGATTAGACTACTGTTCGCAAATTGTTAAGGATATGAGTTTTTATAGTTTTAGGGAAATGCGAAGTTTAGCTTAGGATAGGAAAAAGTGGAGGTATGTGTCCAACCAGTCTTAGGACTGACGACCTTATGATGATGACTGTACTTCGTGATTTTAGTCACCGAATATGAACTATAAAATAAACCGGTGGTTTTTCTGAAAGTATAACTTTTATCTATGTAGTAATTAAACAGATTAACTGCTAGTTATCGCAAACAGTACGAGTTATGAAAACATTTGCTTTAATAATACCATCGGTCTACGTGATCTGACATAATGGACAATCGCTGTACTAACTTCCTAAAATATTGTATAAATATGTATAATAAAACTTGATTAAAATTTCATGTTACGCAGTAGCACCCAGCTGTCTACAGTTTATTGTTATCTACCAGGAATCTTTATTCATCCCATATCATCTTATCAGTGTTAAATTTACAACTTGACCTGTGCTAATCGTTAGGATAAACAGAATCGGTAATAGGGGTTGTTAGTTGATCAAGATAAATGGTTAAACAGTTGTGATGCATTCCTAATAATTATAATATCTACATCGTTATCTTTTATGTTTATGTTACGTAAGTCTTTTGGGGAATTCCGCTAATTACTTCAATACCAATGTATCTTTTGAGACTATGATTAGATTAGTCAAATAGGTAGATACATGAACTTTCAAAAATTCCCGAATACGATTATTCGAAATAGAAATATTTGTAAGGAGAGAATAACTTTTTTAAATTTATTGGAATTTCACTATGCAATTGTTTCGGCATATTAAGCCTTTGTCAAGGGTATTTACGGGTATCTAGTTAATGATTTAGTTAGTTGCTAAACATGTATAACTAAATATTGTTGACAAAGGCCTCATAAGTGGAAACAATCCTAGAATCAAACTCTTTTAAAATAAATTGCGCCAATAAAAAGCAATGTTGTTTTGTTTCTTAAATGCTATAAATGATTTCATAATGCGCCAGCCAAAGAATCAGTTGTAATTAGACATTTGCAATTAGAGTGATACTCCACACATTACCTACTATAATTAACAAAGTTTATAAAAAGATATTCTGTGAAGATGAAGTAAATAATATATGGACAACATGGTATACGGATTTTTAACAAATTATCTTTCCATTTCTTGCATACGTTGAAGTTTTGCAAACGGTTTTCATAGAAGGATTAAAATTCAACAGACATTTTTCTAGGATTTTTTGTTAATAATACTTACTAGAGCCAAAAAGCTCTATAGTCGCCACCTTATCTGCATAAAAATATCGAAATAAAACAATAAAAATCCATTTGCCCCTATTTGAACCGTTTGCAACAATTACGTTTCTCGGGCCATATAACGGTACCGTTACAGTGAATAGGATCTAACGGAAAGGACACTTCGTTTCACATAATAAATTGTCATATGCAAATTCGAAGTCCTTGTCGTAACAGCTTTTCTTAGAAGAAAATTTCGTACAAACTTTCTCTCTACCTGCCTGCAAATACCTGAACCCCAAACGAAAACATTATGTACAGTTATAAAATGTAAATAGGTCAGGGATTTTGCAAAAGTACCGTTTGCAACGTTACAAAATGACGAGGGAGTATTGAATTGAAGGGTAAAACTGGCAAGATGTACACGTAGGTGGTGCAAATGTGTGTCGACCCCATAGATGGACCCCCAGCACCCCTTTAGTCATCCACTTGTACAAGAGCTTCACCAACAAAACAATCCACACGCCAAGGTTTTTTCCACGTAGTCAAATTAAAATATTCCTAATATAAGAAGAAGGTAAAGGATTGCAAAGGACGGTAATCGGGCCGCCTGTGTGGCAGAGTACGCGGAAAAAAATAATTTTTTATGACAACGCAAAGATTACTATTTTCCATTGAATTTGACGTAGAAATGGTATAATTTATTAGGTAATTTGTAATAATATCAATTTAGACATGTTTCTTTCAAAATTATTTCAAGTTTCTTAACTATTACAATTAAATTTGTAATATCAACTAACATACCTAGTAAATTTATTTCTGCTGGGATTTTAATTTTACAAATTCGAGTCCAAATTGTAATTTTTATTATTTTCGCTCACGAAGCAACGGGCTAGTAGGATCTAATAAAAATAAATGCAGACTTTCACTCTTATGGCACTAGAAATAAAAATAACATACATTTAGAAAGACTTAATAAAACATTAGCCCAAAACTCCATCTTTTACAATGGAGTAAAGGATTACAACTCTCTTCAAGAACACATAAAAACTTGTGACATTAAAAGTTTCAAAAGAAAAATCAAGGTTCTACTGTTACAAGAACATTGATAGTTTGTGTAGTATCCTCAAAATAAGCCAAATATTAGGAATAAGAATTTTTTGTAATATTTTTTATATGTAACACACTAGCTGTATGCTACAATAAAGGTTTATTATTCTTATTATTACTGGTGATTCTTCACTGTCCCTGTCCTGATGTGACTGATATGTTGAAATAATGTCTTCAAAAAGTATGCTTCATTATGATCTCCGCGCCCAACATACTTATATATATGAAAATTATCAGTATTATCGCCTCTACAACCTATTAAAAATTCCGGTAACATATATATCTATATTCATATTTTATATACAAACAAGCGATTTCAGTTGGATTACAGAAACGCCTTCACTACCTACGCAAAATTGTTAAAAAATGCAGGAGCTAGATGACGTACTCTATCTAAGAAGCCTAATACCTATTAGAAGCATCGGAATAAACTTCGTACAGAAAATTTTACAACTTCTTTGTTAAATAAATAATTAAGCACATACATTACTCTTGGTAACTTTTTGTATGTTGTGTCTAACAATATCATCAATAGACAGTGAAGTTACAGTCATGCTACAACTTTCAAAACAGAACTTTCTGAAAGAAAAATCTAATTTTACTCCTCTAAAATGTACGTGCCCATCACGTAACATCTACGTCCTACGCCGTGGATTCAGTTTGTCAAGTCAATATCCTTCATCAAAAAGGGCCGTGTCAAACATTAATGAACTCACAATTAGTAGTAATCCAATCACTTTATACATGAACCTCTAAAAAAATTAAATTGAATATTTTCTTTATTATATCCTCATAAATGATTTCTCGAAAGTTCATAAAGCCAGTTGTACGGCTACATGTGTTTCAAAAGGTCAAAGGTCACGAAAATCAATCTTTCTGAAATAGGTATCTCGTAAATTATCGATTATACGTCAATTTTGCTTACTATAATTTGGGAGAATAATCTGCATCGAAAGGGTTCTACGGTTCTACCGTAAGTAGATTGTAACGTAATTAACTAACTCACTCACAAATCCTAATTATAGAATTACTTCGCCATTAAGACACCTAACTTAAGTATATAACTGTGCCTTCAAAGTCCAGGATTTTGTTGCTATTTTTATTANATTAAATTAAATTATTATAAAATCTTTTTATATGTCCACAGATTAAGTTGAAAATTAAAAATCACAGGCTAAATTAAAAAATTAATATCGTAAGAACACATTAAAATACCTTTTAAAATCAGAATGAGGAATAAAATAATGAAATGTAACGGAATGAGATGAAACTGAAAAGTTTTATAGAAATTTATTGTAATTATAAATTTAATCAGCGAGGACCTACTAAAAACTAAGCAAATAGCGTTGATAATTTGCGAATAAATCCAAGAATATTGACCAGAAAACGTTTTCATTTAAATTTAAACAGTCTGGGTGCATAATTTATGCTTTTTTATAGAATTTGAAAAAAGTAATACCTAATAATATGATTTCATGAAAGTTAAGAACTTAGTTTGTTACTTAGAATCAAGCATAGTACACAATAAAAACCAGAATAAAAGTAAAAATGAGTTTATGTAGCTAAACAACAAATGTTTCGTCTTTCGGTGCATACTATAGCTAAATTAAAGTAGCTTTTGATAAAGCTTTGATATTGTCTTACCAACAATACTTAAACTCTTACTTCTCTATCCTAGTTTTGATTCCGCACTATAACCTAATAACTTAAAACATGGGAAAGAAGTGAAGATTGTACATAAGGAAACAGTAAATACAGATAAATATTATTGTTAGATGCAAGTTTAATGAAAAATTAAAAGGTGTGCTTACAAAATGATAATTAAAACTACTCGCTGACAACCTTGCTGAAAACTAACAATAGAATTGGTCTCGAATAAATATTTACAACAAAGAAATTCGTGGGAATCATTTAAAATTTAATAATGGACTTTCTTTTTCAGAAAGAATGTCAATACAAATATTATGTATTACGTTACGTAAAATTTACACTGATATTATCGATATTTAGTTGTACAATATTTTCAAAAGCTACCTTTTTGAACCTGGGACAATAAAAGCCGAAATTACTCGTAATAACATATTTAAGCTGTAATTATTGTTTGAAGGCTAAGCCTCTAATTATGATTGTAATTTTCATTTAATCGAAAATAAAATGTTTGTGAACTTTTTCCGCAACAGAAATTTACGTAACTATCGTTTAACAAAAATCATGAAAAATGATCAAAAATGTATCATTATTTTTCCCGAAATAAATATTTAATAGGTTTTTTATGATTCCGCTGTCTGGACTGGCGACACAAAAGGCGTCAAAAAACAGGGTAATTTGGAATACCGAACTATTAAAAATTGTGAGCTATTACAATAAATTTAGACAATCCAGTCAATGTATTTTTACCTTTTTTGTTAGCAATTTAGTCATTTCAAGATCAATAAATATAAAAAGCAACAAAACCCTACATAATTAAATTTAAAATGTGTAACACATATTAGTTATTAAATAGTGACATATACTCTTTATAAACAACAGCAACAAATGAAATCTGATGTAATTGTTTTTATAAAAAAATTTTTTTCAAGTCTCTTGGCATTTGTAATATTTTACAACCCTGTTTCGGTGCGGTACTATCTATAAAGTTTACAGGTATAGCAATTTCTTGCAAGGGGTGGTAGTTTAGCCGTTATAACTGTAAACTGACCATAACTAGAAGAAGAAAACCGCAATATGAATATTCTGACATTTTCGGTAGCAATGTTCGGGGATGATGGTGGTGGGGGACATCCCGATTTTCAAAATTCTCATTGGTGAGTGGTCAAAGGGTTTCTAGTCCGTTCAAGAACGATAAAAGCGACTAAATAAAAATTTCGACAACAGTTCTTTTAACAATTCTTGACGGACTTTTAGAAAGTTGGTTTCGGTAGGGCTTGCGAAGTACCTTCCTTACATTATCAGTATAATTAAGTTTAGTTTAGTTTAGTTTTGTTCATTTGGTTACATTATTGGTTATCAGTTGCCGAGGTGAATTTGCGATTTTACTGCAATCACATATTTGTGTCCTTATATACAAACACGCATACGGTAAGATTTTTGTTTACTTTTCGTTGTTTACAAATATTATCTTTTCTAACGGCTTGGACATTGTTTTTAAGTATTATGATATGGTGCAGGTGATTTTTATTATTACTAATATATTTTAAAAACATTATTGCAAATTGTACAATGATGAGTCGTCTGTCTATCGTGTGGAACTCTGGCGAATTGATTGTTACGGAAAATAAATAGTTTTAATGTTAAAGAAACTTTGGAGAGGCGTATGTGGTGGTTTTTCTTTGCAAATTGTGCCGGTGCCGATCAAATAAATAAGTATTTTTAGTGTAGGACGACAGTGTTAAAAAGTAGTAAGGAGTGCTTTCTTTTTAATTATTTTAATTAAAAAAAGTCTGTATGGCAAAAGACGCCAATTTCATTTTTATCGAGTTTCAATTTTTACCTTTTTTAGGCGCCATTGATATTACAACATTAACCTACTAATCTCATATAATTTTTCTATTTTTTAACATTCAATATTTGTTGTTGTTACTTCTTCTTACTGGTCATGTTTTCAACGTTTCTTCGGCTCGCGAGGACGACAAGAGTTCTTCCTAGATTGTTGGTCAAAGAAGAACTTGATACATTTTCCATACATTAACCAATTTGTGACTCAATATTTGTTTTTGTGAATTCAATAAATTTGACCCCTAATCGAAGAAAATTTTTACAGATGGATAGTCCAAAATCTGGGGCTGCAATAACAGACCTAATGGTCTTCCGCCACGGAGGAATGGCAGAACCCCTAGACTGTTCCACGCCCGCTTTAGACCTGTGTGTCCGCAGACGCAGATCGCCTTCGCCAATTCCCGAAGGAGCGGTCACAGTCAAGACGGAAAACCATCATTATGCCGAAGCACCTTCTTCTACCGTTAGCTACGGAAGTCCCAATTCACGGGCCAGTTCCGACGTTTCGGACCTCTCCATCTCTTCCGATCCACTCCGGGATCTCCCACATTATCCAGTGATGACGCACCTGCCGATTATAAGCCCTTTGCCTTCTACACCACTGAATAACAGTAACGGTCACAGCAAACCCAAAATCACTCGACCTTTTAAAGCCTATCCGAAAGATCCGTTAACATTGGCAGTCGGCGTCGCGACAACGGAAACGATCCTTGGGAAGGACTCGGCAGAGGCGTATGCAGAGTTCAGGCAAAAAATGCTCGCCCAAGTCCAGGCGACTCACAACACGACAAACAAAAACATGAGGCGAAATTCTCATTCCATCAATATCCACAACAGCGATCCGACGTATTTGGAAAAGCGAAAGAAAAATAACGAAGCAGCCAAAAGGTCACGCGACGCACGAAGGGCCAAAGAGGACGAGATCGCGATTAGGGCGGCGTTCTTGGAGCAGGAAAATATCAAATTAAAATACGAAGTGGCAACACTCAGGAGTGAAATGGAAAGATTACGAAGTCTTGTATACAATTGAATGATGAAAAACTATTTTTGACCCTTGTGATCGAATCTTGTCATTAGTTCCTAGTACAATGTTTCACTTTTATATTGTAACATTGTGTGTGTCTGTTTGTGTGTGTGAGAATAAGGTACTTCAATAGGTACTGTGGTTTGAAGACTGGTTTTTAAATTATTATTATTATTTTACTTTTACCAATTAGAACAAGCTTTGTACATAAATAAACATATTTTAGGGTAAGAATTGTATTTTTCGAGACTATTAAAATATTTTCTTATTTTTTTATAAAGATAAACTGCGAGATCTATTAATTAAAAATGTTAATAGAATATTTTTATCAAAATATGATATAAGAAACGAAATTTGCTAATTTTTGGGTATATTTGAAAACTAGGTGATACCTGATCAAAAATGATTGCAAATTTAATATATTAAAAATTAAAAAAAAAATTAAAAATTTGCACGTTGTACAATGAAAGTGATTTTCCAAATTTGAGCAATAATCGTCTACATTCGTGACTAAAATGGGGCATAAAATATTGTACACACAATGCTGACAAACCATGGCAATACTCAATTACGGTTATTTTATGGTAAGTTATTATAAATGCATAATGACTAATATCGTATTTTGCAATATTGCATTATTTATCATTTCCCTGATTTAACTGCTATTGTAAAGTTAGTTTCTAATTAAAAAACAAATTATTGATAATGCGATATCTACACGACTACATTTTAATTACTGAATAGTTATTACTTCATTTTCATAATTAATTGAATAGAAATGAGAAAAAAACATTTTAAAAGTTCACCACTGCATTGGATCTTCGGATAAGTTTGAGCTTTTTTAATTTCCGTTATTTTGCGTTGTTAAAATTTTGCTATCGATAAAAGAACACAATCTACTACAAACATGTTAAATTAACATATAATCATTATTTATGATTTGCAAAAACTATTAATTAATAGATCGAAAATAAAATGAAATAACTAATTTGTGTTTATCTAAATATCCATTGATTTTAATTACCGGGTAAAATTTGAATAACAATGTACGTGCCATCTAGTTTACAAACACCGCTATGAACATAGGAAAAAAAATAATGTATTCTGTTTCCCCACTAGAAATTTAGATAACAGAAAAGTTGCCATGAAGGTTGCTACATTTGTTTTGGTTTAACCATTCTGTTGATAGATGGTGCATACATTCACATTTGACGACCATAATATGAATAGGGGAAAACCCAAAATATTATATGTATATTTGTGATGCTATAAACCTGAGTATACATTATTTTACGAAATACGAATCGGACACCAAATAAAATAGTTAAAATTAAAAATGTTTGCGACTATCAAGAGGATAATCTATGAAAGGCGTCTTTACTATTTTTTATTATATATAAATACACTCGCGACTTTCAGTTTGAAAATTTAATTTTCTTTAGTTACTGTACCATCTATTTTATAAAACTTCTTTTTCCCTCTTCGGAGAAAATACGTACCTAACTGCGGAGTTGTAATTACTTACAATTAGTATCTAAAATATATCCGGAAATGAAACCACGATGCCATAAAACGTCAATCGTGATTAAAATCTGTGAGATCGTAAACGGGTAGTTATTGAAAGTACCCATCCATGGGGTAACCCCTCCCTGTTAAATTATTATCGCCCCTTTGGCGCGTCATCTGATTCTATTATCGTCATGTGTAGTCATACGGGTCACGCGTCTAAACAACCCTAATGACATGGTTATAAGTGCCCCCTGTAATGCGGGTAGGTTGTACGTAAATTCACATTGGCATCAGTCATTCCATTATACCGCCCTTATAATAGCTGATTTTGCATACGTGCTTTTTTAATGCCATTTAAAGCTTACTTGATAAACATTTGAAAATAATAGTTACACTCATTGCCGCGCTATTCGACCTGAAATTTTGGGAGCGCCTCAATTCCGAGCCCGTTTAAAGGTAAAAACTATATTCCCACACCATATCTTTCAACCATCAGAGTGATCAGATCAAAAAAGAATAACAAATATAATATATACCTGCTACAGAATTGTCTAAACGATATTTTAATTCAATTTTATAAGTATCGGCTATCTCATCTTCTATAAAGAAGCAATTAACAGCTGGAATTTACTGTATCAAATATAAAATAATATGTACATTGGTCAGACCTGTAGAGCTATGGATATTAGATTCAAAGAACATTTACTCATAGCAGAATATAAAAATCTAGTGCAGCTTCCCACGCATGTGACAATAATCAAGAAACAGACGCTAAATGTTTAAGTTTAAGCGTTTATAATCATTTCCTTCTAGATGCTTACTAAAGTAATGAAATATGTAACAATAAAGACAATCAAATTAACTAATATAGCTGTCTTATTTCAAACTCAAAAAGTTATTAATAAGACAAACTATGCAGGTTTTACGCGTTAGTTTTTGTCTATTTATAAGGACGCCACACTCTAATGCAAAGCAGGAGGATAAGGCGGAAGGCCCTCTCAACCTCGTTTCGGGAGGGATGGGAATGATTAAGTATTTTAGGTTAGAATTTCCTAAAATGTAATGGAGTTTTATTTCTCGAACAAAATAATAAATATTTAAACAATCCCAGTAAAAGTTTAACCAAGTGTTCCTAAAAAAATAAGTGCATATCCCGGTGGAACACAAATAAGTGATCAATTATCATGAGCCACCACTAACAACAATTAATTTGAAACTTTTTAATAAGGCTGTAAATAGGAGGGTGGAATTCAGATCATCCGAATTCTTAATTTAAAGTGGAGGAGCTTGATCAAGCGTGATAGTTGTTATTACAAGAATTTAACTACACGGTAGGGTATGCCACAATTCTCATACATATACATACATATACACACATGCTTAAGTGTTTAATAATAGTGGAGCATATTGTTTCGCGAAACTCTATTGTTTTTTCATTTGCTTAAAATCAAGATTATTTTATGAATGTTGCATTGTTGGACATACCAGTGCTGCTCCGATTTTAAGTACCTACCTATAGTACAATTATGTACAGTAATGAACAGTGAAAATGGTCGGGAAAAATTATAACAGGGAAAATATCTTTTTAATTGGTTTAACAGAAAATAATAACCAAAAAGACTGCAAAAAGACAGAAGCGTATGGAAAAAGCTGGAAAGTTTAGGTAATTAAAAACATTAATAAACAAAAAAAAAGAGAAAAATGAGAAACTTAAATTCGCACAGAAATACAAGAAAATATGGAAACAAAGGGAGGTAAAACCAAATTATTCGAAAAACGAAAGAGCAAAGAATAAAAACGAATTAGTGACTGGGAAGAAGAAGGGAAGAAAATATGCAGACTATGGAAACTGGAACCGTAGACGCTCGAAAGTATTTTTAAGAGATTTGGAATAACACGAAATGGTACAAAAAAAATGGGAAATTCAAATGGAAAGAATGGATAGTCTAAAAAAGATGAGAGGAATATTATATAGGAGGAAATTAGCAGAAAACCGATAAGAATAAAAATATTTAGTTTGTAAAATTATGTAAATGTACTTAGTATATAGAAAACATAATGTTTTTAATAAAGCTGTCTATCTATGTTGTAACCAAAAAGTACTTATCAACTTGTTATTTATTTATTAGTATGGGATAAGTTATAAAATTTCAAACGAACCAACAAGAAATAAGTTACGATTTCCAATAAAAAAAATTGGTACAGACAGTCACCTTTGGTTGGAAAAGTAAAACGGGATGAATATTTACAATGGATCAAAATATAAAATATGTATCTATAAATAATTATTAAAAACACGGAATAACGTTGTTAAAAACCAGCACATAAATCTGAGGAAAAATAGAAATACGGTTTCTAGTTTTAATAAATTAACAACCTAAAAGGTTAAATAATATATGTGTTTGCTGTATTAGGATAAAACGCAAAACAGAAATTATTATAATTTATTCAATGTTGCAAAAACTTGCAAATTAATTTTATTGAAATTATTTATTTATTTACAGCAACTTGTTAAGCAAGGCTTCTAATAAGACTTGTAAGGCATATTATTTTTAGTCATGCATACTTATTTTCTTAAGTTTTTAAATTGCGCATTTCACTCCTACACAAGACTATTAAACAGTTTGTCCTGTACATTGACATTTTTGGCACAAACTCTAGAAGGTTCCTTTATTCTAACCAAGTTCGCAGCTTTTTCATTTAAAAAAAAACGCGACATTTCACCTTGCCAAACCAATCTCACGTGTATGTATTTTTACATTGTGTTTTTTACCAACACTCGCCGGCATATTTTTGCATCAATTTACGTCTCGACTTCTTTTATTTCCTGCATCAATTTAAAAAATTTGAAAACTAAATCCTTGAAGTGACAAATGGTACACAAACTCACTCATATACATATGTATATGTATGCGTACTAGCGAAGTCGTTTGAAAATTCGTAAGAGTTATTTTTTGCACCTCGAATAGACACTTTAATTAACTAAATCACTTAAGACAAACCAAACTGCTTTAGCATTTAATTTAACAAATCAGAAAATTTGGTATTGGTATTATTATTTCATTCATCATCATCATAAAGTCGTCAGGACTAAGACTGGTTGGACACGCACCTCCACTCTTTCCTACCCTGAGCTAATCTTCGCATTTCCCTAAAACAAGAACAACCCAAATCCTTAACTATTTGCGAACAGTAATCTAATCTAGGTCTACCTCTACCCCTCCCAACTCCCGTTTCTGCCTCTAATATGTTTCCGACTAGACCTTCATGCCTGAGAAGGTGTCCTACCAACCTATCTCGCCTATTTCTTATTGACTTCCGTATAAAGCCCTCTGATCTCCTATTCTTCCTAATATCTCTTCGTTCCTAACCTTGTCTATCCTCATTATTCGCCTGTAACACCACATTTCGAACGCTTCTAACCTTTTCTTTTCCGCCGCGACCACTGTCCATGTTTCGCACCCGTTCAGCGTCGCGCTCCAAACATACACCTTTAAAAATCTTTTCCGAATTTCTAAATTAACCGTTCGCGAGCAAAGAAGTGACTTCTTTTTATTAAAGGCGACGCGACCCTGCGCTATCCTCTGCTTTATATCCCTACTACTCCTTCCATCCTGACTTATCTGACTTCCTAGGTATCTAAAATCAGCCACTTCCTCTAATGTTTCGTCTCCTATCTTTATATTCGTTCGTTTCCTACTTCTTCTTCCTCTGCATACCAGTATTTTTGTTTTGCTTTTATTTATTTTCATACAATACTGTTTTGTCAACAATTAAATAAAACTCTTATTAAAATTTCACCTGAATCGTAGTAAGAATGCTTTTACTGCTGTGGTTCAAGAATCACTTCAAGGTAGAGTCATTTTTACTATTTTAATGTTGAATTAGGGACTGTTCATATATGTTATGTGTTATAAGTTTACTAAAATGTAGTTAGATCAAGTTGAGTTAACCCACCAAAGAGTTTCTATAAATGAATGCCAAAAACCTGAATTGGTAAAGGAATGCGATGTGATGACACGAAAAACCCCTGATTTTTTCTAAAAATATTTAATTTTCACTACGACCGGAAAGCGTGCATTGGTCAAGAACCTTTTTATCTTTCTTATAAATAAATCATCAACCCCCAAAATGGCTTGGGTTATAAAATCGGAAAACCCCTTTCTAAATAGACAAACCGCCACTGTCTAATCGTCATGTTGTGTGTAATAATGTGTTGTATTTGTCGCGGATGTTGAGAATTTATGTACATTTGTAAAAGCGAACTTGTGAAGTAGTTTGGCTGGCCACAGGGTCCTAATTACATAAATATATATAGCGACAACTTAAGCTTTTTTATTACAGTCACAATTTTTTCTACTACTACGACACGACTATACCAAACAATAACGACCTTCAAACGTTTACCTTGGCCTTTGCTGTCTCTCATTGTGCCATTTATTAGAGTCAAGACGCTGTTTGATGATTTTTTTTTTGTTTCTCAACACGACAACCTAGATCCTAGAACACCAAGTACATCATTTCTAACGCAGGCCGATGGAAAACCTTTCGTTAACTTAAACGATGATTATTTGACAGCTAATAACAATTATTGTTATGTATTTATCTGTTTTTGATTCGACGTTGAATGACTGACCAATCAATTAGTTAACGACTCGTTAAATTGATTGTTGTTAAACTCTCAGTAATTAATTTTATTTAAATCAACAAGTAATAAGCAATTTTTTTCAATCGACAACATCAAGACTAGAGGCGATTTATATCTAATATTATAAAACCGACACTCGAATCTTGAGTTAGATGAATAGAGAAATTTGTGTTAAAGGGAGTTTGGGACAAATCTATATAAAATAAAATGTGTGTCAAGTGACCTAAAAAATATTCGAGTTATAGAAGTTCGAATTGCGGAGTTCGACTTTATATATTACAAAAATAATCAATAAGAACTATTTTTGTAATCATCTACAGCACTTAAACATAGTTTATATTGTGTTATATTTATGTAGTTTTATCAATAATAGTTCCTTATTTAACAATTTCACAAGCTATTAATGATTGTACGAGGGACACGATTTACGTCAAGCAGATAAGAAATAAAATACAGAACGATAGAATTTAAGAATCACCCACAAAATAATACAATGATTAATCACATAAAACCATTAAAAAATGAGTGAAAATTTTTACGATTAGTTATCTTTAAAATGTGCAACATAACTCTCCTGTAGACAGGGGCAGACTGACCATAAGGGAGTTTGGGAGAGTTCTCCCTGGGACTCCCACGATACAGGGCCCCTGCATGCCTAAACATAGGTTTTTTAACCTAATAACCCCGTTAATGATAATCTTCAACACATGGGAGAGAAAGGAAACTATATGGGTTCATATGCGTATTATACATATGATGTCCCTTAAAAATAAATCAAAGTCAGGAAAACATTACGTTTTATCTCATTTATATGGGTTCCGATCTTATATTTTTTGCGTAAATCTTTTTAAGTTTTTTAACTTCTTTACCCGGTAAAAGTTTAATAAATCAGCGTTGAGCTTTTTTTTTTTAGACTTTAAAGACCCTTTGACTCCTAGAATTCCCGGGCCCTTTCATAGTCCCAGTCCGCTCCTGCCTGTAATTATTGTTTTGTGACACCTCCCTCTTTTCCCTTTATATGAAAAAAGAGTTCGTTTGTAAGAACTCTCATCATTATATAATAATGCAATCTTTTTTGTGAAGATATATTTTTTATCCAATAATATTATTCGTTTCAGCAAATGACCAACACAACGAAAATTATCGTGATTGTGACACCAACTTCACGGAATTCTCTAGTGAAACGACTATAACATAAAAATTGAATAACAGAGGGGGAAAAAAGGCCAAAGAGAATTATCGAAAGTTGTCGTGTCGATTAATTAATGAATGAAATTCGTAGGATCAGCTAGCTATTAATGTAGGGTACTTGTAATACATAATGTACGTGCATTCGTCGACGCGCATTCAATATCTAATAATAAAAAGACGGCGAGACTTATGTAGGTGTACAGCTTTTTCTACAAAAATTACTTCTTTGTCGTGTGAAACAGATTGAACACAAACGATTTTCGACTAACTGATGAATGATGATTGAGCATATTCTAGCCGGTTGGCCATGACCATGTGAACGGATTTAGAGAGATAAGTCGAACAGTTCAAGCACGACGACGACCGTTTCGATTTGGACGACGGTGCAGCCCCAGCATCTGATCGTCAGAATATCGGGAACACAGCCAACTTTTCGAAATAACACAACTCTTTTTTTATAAGGCAACAGTGTGTTGCACTGCTTACAAACTTAAATACAAAATAAAATACCGAGGAGGCTTTCAGTTGTTGGTAAACAATACATTCGTACATGTAGAAGTTCGTTTACCTATTTTGCTTTTGGATTTTTTCTTACCACATCGTATATTTATGTACATACGAATGCACACACATACTACATAATACGTACACATGCAGAGGTAATGTTATGAAGTGTATGTCCTAGAGAATTAAACTGAACCTTTTGGACCTTCAAAGGCCATCTCGTACAAACAATGGTCCATTATTGGACTTGTACAATAAAACGAAATTCAAACAATGAACATATCTATTTTCATGAGCACGCACACAACACATATGTGTACATTTACATTCACTTAAAGAAAAACGAGGAAAACCAATAAATCGTAAAACCATTGCTCATCCGACGTACGCAAAAAGTACTGCATAATATGTCTATTTACGTACGTTTTCCTTTTAAAATGAAAAGTGGTGCTTATTTGAGTATACACTTTTACGTAAACAGCGCAAATTTAACATATAAGTATGAAATTGAGATAGGGGGTTGACGTGTTGAGAACATATACATATTAACGGAAATGTGTGTAATCCGTCATTCTATACAATTCCCAGGAAACGTATATAATTCCTAAAATCGCTCGGAAATGTGTTAAATAAATTATATTAGACACATTTCCTAGGAAATCTATACATTTCCTAAATAGCATTCGGAAATGTATTACATTCAAGTTATCAAAGGGTACGCGGGGATAACGGAGGTAGGGATGGGTATTCATTTTATTCATAGAAAGCATTAGTTTTATACATTTCCTAGTGCCATATAGGAATTTCATACAATTCCTAGGAAATGTATACATTTCCCAGGATATGTGTGTATTAAAAAATCTTTGAAACAATAGTTTATACATTTCCCAAATAACCTGGAAATTGTATACAATTTCTTAGATTTCTAGTAACATAAATATGAAGATACATACTATAGGATCCTTCAGTCAGCAAGTACAACCTACCTGATGAAAATTGGTAATAAAGACTGTATTGGGTTAGGTCGTTTGTCCTATTTTGTATTATGTATTGATTACTATACTAAAGTATTTGTTTTTTTGATAATGGTTCTTGTGCTTATTTTTGACATGACAACGTCTTATAATTCGATGGAGCCGGGCTGCATGCACGAAAAAACATGACTCATGCGGCGTTACCTCGCTCTGAGGCGTTCCATTTAAGGCTTGAAGTGCAAGCGAGAGCGCGGAACGAGCGACAAAGAGGCACAATCGGCCTCCGCGTTCGGCAGCGTTCGACATCTGTCTCTCTCCTACTTGAGTGAGCGATACGTCCGCGTGGACAGCTGCTATACAATAATACATTTCCATTTACCTCCTTCTCTATATCCATACAAAATATTTATCAAACAAATAAAATTAAAATTTTCTTTTGAAAAATGAAACCATTCCATCAGTATTTTCTTATGACGTTGTCACGTTCAATTATCGTCAGTAAACCGACTTTACAGACAACCGATTTTTTCTTTACCATTGGCTTCTTTACACATTCGATGGTATATCGTGCTCCCCTAATTATGTCTACTTAATAACTCAATGATTACATTATCTTTAGTAGCGATTACTCCTGTCTAATAAAAGCCAGTGGTTAGCGAAACTATGTTACAAAGTTAATGAAAGTCTGCAAAATTCTGTTTCCTCTAGTTAATACAGACATTCAATTAAGTTAAGATCAAAATCATCCAAAATCATTTGAATTATCGAAAACAAAGATTTTACCTCGTTCGCTTTTTAGAAACGCTTTCATTGATACGCATAAAAGTTTTTAAATATATGACAAACCTTGAACTGCTACATAAAATAAAAAATCATGTCTCTACCTATGCCATGTAATTTTAATAAATTGTTATGTTTTATGGATTCGCGTATTCATTAAGCAAATAAAAATATTTTTAAATTCAGCGCTATTGCGTGACACATTTTGCAAAAAAAAAACCGTGGGTTTTGAAGCATAATGATCCCTATTAATATACATATCATTTTTTCATACACCTTTATGATATACATAATATACACACTTACGCACAAAGTGAAAATATAACGCACGGTGCCGGAAATGAAATAATTTATTTTAAAATAGCCTCGTAGCAAGATTAAAGACAACAAAGCCAAAAAACTCATATACATAGTGGATCTATTTGCAGCACTTTTACGACAGTACCTTATTTTTGGATTTAAGCCCGCGCAAAAATACAACCGCGGTATATGTTTTATATTTCTGCATTTACGTATAGAGACGCACGTAAACCCCCAAATATTTTTCTTTAGGTGCAGTTTTTGAAGGGTAAAAGCTTCTTTTATTTTATCAAAACTTTCTCCTTACGCCTGTACCTAACCATGAATGGAACGACTAAATTGATACATTGCAATTTAACGTATTCATGTCGAAGGCAGAAATCATCAAAATTAAACATACAATGTTACAACAGCACATAAATTTATAAACAGTCAGTGCAGCCTTGGCTCAGTTTCTTATTAGATTACATATTTCATTACTAAATTGCCAACTGCATATACATACTTATTACAATGTTTGAAAAGCCTTTTTGTCAAGACATTGTATCAATTAAGTCAATAAATGAATAAAAACTACAACGCTTTCGGCATCCAATTTTTATACCACTTCATATGCAAGATTTGAAAACAGATAAATTAATTACATGCTATTTCAGCTTCCATGCTTGCTACACACATATATAGTCTACATTTAAACGTAACAGTAATAACAACTGGGACTTATTATGCATATCATTTCGTATCGCTTTTCACAAATTTTTCATTCTATGTGCTTTCACGATTTTCTTTATGTTCTGCAATAATCTCATTTGACTATTCGAACTTTAGAACCTCAGAACCCTAATGAAGTGTCTAGATGCATAATAATCTTTAAATTTTTAAAATTCGGTATTATTTAATTTATTTAAATTTAAATTATGCCCAGATCAGATGGGTACCTATGTAAATGTATAGCGTTAATATGATCCTGTTGGTCATACATAACTATAGAATAAATATGATGTATCTAGGTATAGGACCGATGGTACATGGTATATACACAAGTTGATGTAGTATATTCTTATATAAACTGGCCGAATGGTTTGACGTAGGTACCTGTACATACAAAAATAAAAAGCTTGCCAGGGCTGCGGAACAGGTTCTGAAAACTATCTTACTTTTAGGTACCTCTGATTATTAAAAAACTGGCATCCGGAAAAACAACTCGCTGCCTCTCTCAAGAACTAACTGCTAGGCACCTGTATAACTATGAACCACTTTACCGCATTTTTTAAACAAGCTAAGTGATAAATAAGGATAAATAATTGCATTTGGTGCATGTGAGTAAAAATTTAAAAATTAAGTGGAAATTACTTATTTGTTCTGCTTATGACTTTTTAGTTATTTTGAATTCTTTTAATTTTCAAACATTACTTTGTAAGTACTTTGGGTACTTATCTGTATGGTACGGTGACGGTATTGTTCCGTTTCGGACATTTATCCACTCTAACTACATTTATCCCCATCTTTACTTTCATCACAATTTCCTAATACATGCAGCAATTTACTCTCCCATTTCACATAGCTTACGTAACCTTTCATCCTCATTTCCCGTTGTACCTTACTATCACATCCATCTCCCTTATTTCACTGTGTACTAGGATATTTAAAAAGCTCTCAAATATTCTGCTAGACAATCCCCTTGTCAATGCTCACATATCCAATCCTTTATACATCCTACATACCTTGATTTATCAATATTCCTCAGATCTTCATTTCCTATCATTTCACTACACCTAACCCTCACTATTTTACCTAGACACAACCATCCTTCCCCATTTATGTGATCTAATTTAAATGCCTTCTCCCTTTTTGTTCTCATAAGTACCTATTTCTAATATCTTCCTTCTCCTAGAAATTTCCCTTCTTATATCTCATTTTTTTAGTTCTTCTAACTTTTTCTCATATTTAACTACTTTTTTCTAGCTTCCTCTACTAAATTTTGATATATATAGAAGCATCGGCAGTAAACAGTTATCGACATCATCTCTAAAGTTTTTGTCTTTCTTTTTAACATTAAGAAAAAAATTGAAGCGTTATCTGTATGTTTATCAAGTATTCTAATATTACGTAAAAGCAAAAAGAATAAACTGAATAATATTATTGACTTTTCGATAGATCTGTGATACTCACATTATAAATCCACTTGTGCAAGCTGTTAAATGGATTCGTATTTAAAATTATGACTTCATCGTATTGAAAATAAGATGTGTCTTTTATTTGTGAAGCACCTCGAGAAAAGTGGACTAGTAGTGGTGTAACCAACACCTAACTAACCTTGAACTTCAGGTACCACCTTAACTAATAATACATCTAACACAATTTATATTCAAAAACTGAACTTGTGAAGGACTCCTGTGGTCATTAACGTATTTTCTCATTGCTTATTGGTGAGAGGATCCACAAGGATTACCTAACCATTAAAACCATAAAAACAAAGTAGGTATCAATACGTGGGTTATCGCCTATTATAAGTAGATACATAATTAAAGATATTTTTATAAAAATACTAGCTTTTCCCTATCTTGAAAGTAACCGTACTACAAATTGAACAGGTATGTTCTTAATTAATCTACAACTAGATAAATTACAGGGGTATTACGTCCATTAAGCCAAAACCAACAGTATTTTTCATTGTTTATAAAAAAAAGTGAATTTGTATTTAATTACTGTACCTCTACGCTCAGGACCCCCCACAGAATGGATTTCAAAAAACATCAAACTATACATAACGAAAAGCCAAAACAAATTTATCTCTTTTTTATGGCAATGTAATGTATGTATCTGTACAGACACACATACGTAATGGAAGCGTCCATAGATGTAAATAATTAAATAAATAACTGGTTTAATAGGAGAACGTACAGTGCAACCACAACGATAGTCAGAGTTTATAAAACCGTTTTACATTCTAGTAGGTCACGGGCAAATTACGAGTCGTTTCACTAGTTTAATCCACGTGAAAATCACTCTCGCTTCTTTGCAAATGAAATGATGGGAATGTTTTCTAACAAAAGCACCAGTGATATTTGTAAAATGCAAATTACGTTTTTGCTAGTATCACCGATAAAACATTATACAGAATGATGAATGAAAGTTGCTCGCATTGGCTTTTGAAAGATAGCTGAAGCTTAAAAAGGGGACAATGAGACATTCCATGAATGCCTTCTAATTCCTTAACTGAAGAGAGCCCAAAAAATTCTAAACTCCTTGGAAATGGATAATCTAAAATATTGGATCGATAATTTTCCGGGTTCAGTGTCATGGTCCATGGAACTTTACAGTTCCAAATTGATATCAGCATCTGCCAAATCACCACTTATCGTACCTTTAGCAAAGGAATATTTACATTAACAAAATTCTTTGCAACCCTATTTTGGCTCCGATCTTTCATGGTAAAGAAAACTATTTTGGCATCAGTGCCTTTTTTCCAATTGAAACGGATGACAAAGGCAAATAGGGAAGCATATATAAGAATTATTTGTTGCTGAACTGAAGAAACTATTTCTAAGATAGGAAAACTATATCTCAATCAAATCAAACAGAAAAATATGAATCATATTCAATCTTCGCAGCTGGTGATATAATTCAAACACCACTATTAGTCTAGAAAAACTCCAATATTTAAAAAATTCAAAAGGGAAATCTATTTTGTATTTTACATTTGAAATAACAAATCAAAAAAGTATTTGCATTTTGTATTAAAATACTTTTAAAAAAACATTTTGCACATCTCTGGTTATTAGAATGCTAAATCATTTTGCACCCGGGTCCATTGACTACCCAACTACACCACTAGATAGAATTCTAAAGGACAATTACAAGATATCCAAATTTGTTCAATAATGAAATAATAATATACATATATGAGAAATGAACCTACCAATGCTTGTTTATTGTCATCATAGAATTCTACTACCTAAATATATATTTTTTAATTATTGAAATCCTGATGATGGTTTATTACTCAATTACGTTTTAATCCCTTTAATTATTTCTAAAACTAGTTGGTTATTAGCGTATAAATTCCGAATAAAAGATGTAGCTATATATGGTCAAAGCATCATCTTGCACTTGTAGATGTATCTACAGGTAGGTGGTTAAGTGAATCAAAATTATAATTTTGGAAGTTAATTACTATTTACATTTTAATGAAGTTCAATCGTTATACGTTGGTATCTGTTAATGTATGTGGGTTCTGTGAAAGCTATAGCTGTGTAGGTATCCACCGTTTATAAGCTTAGTTTAACTACCTAATTCTGGATAATATAATCTGCTTATTGGGTATATATACCTCGTTTAAATTTTAAAAAAGCGCATAAAAGGAACATTTAACTATACGGAAAACTACTACTTATAATGTATATAGTGAACAAACAAAATACAAGGGCCTTGAGTTAATTAAAATCCATTTTACAAATGGGTTATGATCACTGATTGAAAATAGATGAGAGGAAACAATTCCATATGATGATTAGTAATCTAATACATTTATTTGAAGGAAAAAATGAGTTAGTACACCAGGATGTAGCTAAATTTCCTTTGGCACCCACGTAACTTAACATCGAAATGTAAATCGCAAAAGTTCTCGATTTGTACAAAGTGATAGCTACTCTGTTATTATCATAAGGTCGTCAGTCCTAAGACTGGTTGGACACGTGCCTCCACTCCTTCCTATCCTGATATAATCTTCGTATTTCCCTAAAACTAGAACATCCCACATTCTTAACTCTCTACCTCTACTCCTCTCAACTCCTGTTTCTGGATCTGTATCGCTAAATAAAAATACAGCTTAATAAAGCGTCTTGGATGGGCGTCATGGCTAGAGCTTTCATGCATGTATTAAATTACCAACAACCCTTGCCCTAGCCGTTTATTGTGCATAAATACTAGACAAATATGTAATTGCCTACTTATATGACGCTTGGTAAGTTTCAATTCATAATTGCCCTTAAAAATGCCAAACATGTTGAGAGGTTATTCAAACCTACGAACATATCAAGCGTAGTAAGCAAATAATAACATTTTAATGTGCAATTTCCAAGAGAACGGGGAAGACGTGATAATTTTATAGACACAGGTACGAAACAATGTTGGCTATAAATAGTCTGAAACAGCTGGTAGCAGTACATCCTGTACTTTGTGCTCAACAAAATCAGATACACGGTTTCGATATATGTTACACACGAATGTATTTGTATATAAAAAATAGTAACTCGAATTTGTATTCAGCGCTTTTCGTTAAACGTGATAAAAATGAAAGAAATTCTGTGTCTATTTATTACCATATACCTCCACCACTAAGCTTCGAAAGCCAAGGATTCACAAAGAACATTTTTTAAGGATATAAAATTTACTACCCGAAATTGGTCATCGTGAATGAACTGACGATTAACTCACAACTTGAATATAAAGATAGGAGACGAAAAATTAGAAGAAGTGGCCGATTTTAGGTATCTAGGAAGTCAGATAAGTCAGGACGAAAGGAGTAGTAGGGATATAAAGCAGAGGATAGCGCAGGGTCTAGTCGCCTTCAATAAAAAGAAGTCACTTCTAAGATCGCGAACGGTTAATGTAGAAAGTAGAAGTTCGAAAAAGATTGTTAAAGGTGTATGTTGGAGCGCGGCGCTGTACAGGTGCGAAACATGAACGGTGGGCGTGGAGGAAAAGAAAAGGTTAGAAGCGTTCGAAATGCGTTGTTAGAGGATATCGTGGATATAGAAGGTTAGAAATGAAGAGGTATTAGGAAGAATAGGAGAACAGATGACTCTATGGAAGTTAATAAGAAATAGGCGAGATAGGTTAGTAGGACACCTTCTCATGCATGAAGGTCTAGACAGAGACATGTTAGAGGCAGAAACGGGAGTTTGGAGGGGTAGAGGTAGACGTAGATTAGATTACTGTTCGCAAATAATTAAGGATGTGGGATGTTTTAGTTTTAGCGAAATGTGAAGATTAGCTCAGGATAGGAAAGAGTGGAGGTGCGTGTCCAACCAGTCCTAGATCTGACGACCTTATGATGATGATGAATTAAAAGATAATAACTGATTAGCGAATCAGGGGCGCAGTTACTGAAACTAAACAATGAAATGGTACGAGTAAAAAATTGTAGACCAACAAAATCCGTAGTCAAAAAAGAAGAAAAAGAACACTAGTCATAGTCTTCCATGCACATTTCTGATGCTAAGACAGTTGGAAGTATTTTACTTGTCTCGCCTCAACTGTCAGTATATTGATTCATCAAATTCCAAAAGTTTTTGGATTTTTGAAAGCACCTACTATATGGAGGTGTGAACGTGATGTGTAAGAGGTCATAGTAATCTCCGGCATTTTTTCTGGATTCGACTCTGTCATCAAAATTGCCCCGGCATATCAAGCTTCTGAAATATTTTAGCATTCAAAAATAAAGCACGTTAGTAGCATATGCAATAACTCAAAGGGGCAGAAATAACTGATCACAAGTACATTGATTGATTTATATAAGTAAAGCTTTTTGTCTCATATATGGTCCCATGTTTATTTTTATAAACAAAGGGTTACCTGTTGTGCTGTTGTACCCTGTAATATCACACAATAATCAACGACATTCCGTGACCTTACAATCAGTAATGTACGCGCATACAATACATAAATATAATGTGACTGTTTATTGCTTTAATTATGCAGTGCTTGCTAGCTATTTACCAGAATGACAGCGTCCTTTGTTTTCATTATCCTTATTAGCGGATGAACACGAGTACTTAAAGTACAGCGGCAGGCCCATTGGCCGTTTTTAATTTTTTTCTAATGGCAATTCCTTCACTCTTTTACACACACACACACACACACATCCAGCTATTACATGTACGTACTATGTAACATGTACATGGTATATGCATCAGTCGTTTAATTAATAGTTGGCAAATTTCTATTCAAGTAATAACGAAGGCTACAATAAGTAATCGTTTACTTGATTATAGCTGCACTAGTATAACCCGTCCAAATTTGGACGACGAGTGAACCTTTTTTGTCTATTTTAGAGTGTTATATCTTACTTATATTATATGTTGAAAATGTATTAATTAATGTCAAAACGGTAGTGTACCTTTTATAAATTAACGTATAACAGTTGAATAGACTATATTGATTAGGAACTAATTGTGTTCTACATTTAAAATTTCTTGTATGTTTTGAGCGCGGCGCTGTACGAGTGCGAAAAATTGGTGGGCGAGATGGAAAAGAAACGTTTTTACCGGTGAATAATGAGGATACCGTGGATAGAGAGGGTTAGAAATGAAGAGGTATTAAAAAGAATAGGAGAACAGAGGACTCTATGGAAGTCAATACGAAATAGGCGAGATAGGTTGGTGGTAGGACACCTTCTCAGGCATGAAGGTCTAGTCAGAGACATATTAGAGACAGAAACAGAAGTTAGGAGGGTAGACCTAGATTAGATTACAGTTCACAGATAGTTTAGGATGTGGAATGTTGCAGTTTTAGAGAAATGCGAAAATTAGCTCAGGATAGGAAAATGTGGAGGTGCATGTCTAACCAACCGAGCGGCATTGCCTAGAGGTCTAGACCATTGCTTAGCATTCGGGAGGACGCCGGTTCGATTCCGGGTCCGTCTGCCTTGGTCCAAGTTTTTCTATGGTTTCCTTGGATCACTTAGGCAAATGCTGAGGCAGTAATATTCCACAGATAATCTTTCACTCTCTTCTGTCTTCATTTCGTCCGTCTCATCTTTCTCACCCAAACCACCACCCACCCATTCCCACGATTCCTGAAAGCAGGCTGAAGAGGGCCTTCCGCCCTACCTTCCGGCATGGCTGGTGGGAATGAAACACCCGAAAGTTTTTTTTTTGTCTAACCAGTCTTAGAACTAACCACCTTATGATGATTTAAAATTTCTGATAAACTTAGGGTTGCCATCCGTCCGGGTTTCCCCGGATTTGTCCTAGTGTTTAGAGGGCATCCGGGAAGCGTCCGGGGGGGGGCTTCATTTGTAGTCCTGGTTTAAAAACTTAAAGTCTTGGGCCGCCCGCCACACACGTAAAAGAAATCTAACTGATTATTAAAACAATTTGTAACAAACTGTAATAACAGTAATAAGAATACAGACCACTTCGAATTATTTTATAAGATTCTGTTTTGTTAGGTACATTGAAAATGATGATAAAGAATGACTAAATTTAATTTTAGGTCTGAAAATAAATAAAAGGGTGATTTATGACATTTTCAACTGTTTTTTGTTACACTGACCATGTTTAAAAAAACCTGTTGACATGTCCGGTTTCTGGACTCTAAAATCCGGGGTTTTCACGCGTCTTGCCCTGGTTTCCAAATTTTAGAGATGGCAACCCTAGATAAACTAAAAGAGACTTACCACTAACCGATTAACATGCACCTACAGTGTATGGAGCAATAATTAGTCTTTGCTCACAGTCAATCAAACTGCATCGAACGAAGTCACTGCTTAGTTCGTTTTTTTTTTTAATTTAACGAGTTGCAGTTTTTGAACATTTTAACTTAATTTTTCTGAAAATATGTAATCGAAACATGTAACAGACAACAAATTTGCATTAATTTGTACCGACACATGTGATCATATCGTTTTGCAATTACCATAAGCGAATTGCTGACACTTGGCAATTAATATACCCAGAATGTTTTGTCTGATACATCCTGTACATGTGTAAATCGAAAACAATCGGGGAATTTTTGCACGTTCTTTTGTTATTGTTGCTAATATGTAATCTTTAACACGAAGTGAATGTAATGTTTGATGGGAAATGTAAGCAATGTTATAATGGCTTAAAGGCTTTTTCGCAACGTGTGTTCCATGTGTTTGAGCTTTCTCTCCAAACCGCTTCCTGAATGGAATAAACAATTAACTAACCTGCACAATATCTATATCTACGTAGCATTATCTATAACTTTTCTCAAAAATATCAGATCGTGGGTTTGTTACAAAACATTTTATGGCAAGTTTTTCTTGAACTTTCCGTGTATTTGCATTGATTTTATACATTTGATCTTATTATGGCCCAGCATTAACACAAAAGGTCTTTCATTTTTCCCATAATTATCATCAGAAAACTATTAAAACCAATCCATCTACTTGGATTTATATTTTATAATTATCCGCGTATTCATATAATGTTATCTCTCTACATTAATTATTATGAGTTGAATAACCCCTCGTTCTGTTTAACCAACTGACAGGCATATAATAAATGTCAACAGACACTATTTGAGAACTTTATCAAGGAAGAATAAATAAACCATGTTTACGGCAGTCACAGATCGAACTATAGCCTATTTCTAGAATAATTCACCGTTCAGTAGCGAATCTTTATTGCCGTTATAGCAAGACTAAAAAATTGAGCGATAAAACTGATCGGATAGATGTTACTGACTTCTTTGTATTACATAAAAGTCAAATTCTCAACTTTAAACTTATACTTTTATCATCATTATTCTCTATCCTCAGCTACACTTCTAATAGTGTCAATATTCTTTATCGTATGTAGGAAGTAAGTTTACTACGGTATAAAACCAAACAGTGTAACGTCACGCGTCACGCGCCACGTGTGACCCCTGGTGGATATGTCCAAAAGGAGTCATTTTAACAGACTTCAAAAGCTAACCTGTTAGTAACAACCAATAATCCGAAAATTTCCATTTCGATAAATAGTCAATAGATCACGCCTTTGTTTTGTTTGTTTAATTAAATATCTGGCCATTCTCATGTACGTATCCCATGTAAATGTTTGGTAGTAATAGTAGTTGAGAATGTTCTCGTTGAGCTTATCGTTGAGACGTTGTTGTCGCCTGTTATTAATTTGACTGCATTAAGGATACAGCTGTAAGCAATTGTTTTATATTAAATATGACCGTCAGGGGGTCAGCTTCTCTTTATTATCGTTTAAATGGTACATTTATACAACGTTATTAGGACTAATAAATGTATGACAGCAGCTCAGAAAACGTCCCGCTCTGGGTTTATGAAATGTAATATCGCGTACATCATACTTGCAGTCGGAGATCTCCAAAAAAAAAAAGGATTTCTGAAAAGCTTCTTCTATACATGGAGCTAACCTAAACCTAAACTTTTTGGTCCATGACCTCCATTTGCACTCAAAAATTTTAAAGGAACTCCCCCTGAGAACAAGTAGATATGCATAGAAGAACATCCACCAAGTGGGTTAATTTAAATTCTTTTTTTTAATTGCTTTGAAACATTCATCACTTTCATTAACAGCTCATTTAGGCACTTCTTTGAACAAAATATTTATGCACATATGTTCTGATTGCAATCAATTTTTCTGCGATAGCCAAAATGTGGGGGGATCCCAGCCCAATTTTGAGAATCACTGGCGTGGACACACTGGACTTACTTCATTTGAAAAATCAGCAATGACAAAAATGTCTGTTTTTACAAAAAATATTGAATCTTTTAGTAGTTACATTAGTGTGGAATTTACAGTTGCATTTAAAGACAAAAACAACGAAACATTCTGCAATAAAAAACAAGTAATAGTATTTATAGACATCGTGTAGTGTACAATTTTATCTCAGACTTTGCATATGCCCCTATGTTAATTTGTTAATTATATTGATTATACAAATTTAACAACCGCAAACATCGTTTCGAGTAACCGGTCAAAATGAATAATAAATTACCATACGTTATTTACTTTAAACTTTTCCATGTAAAATATATTTGTAGATACATAGAAATAATTCAATTATTGTAGGTAACTAATAATACTCTAATTAGAATGAATAACACACTTAAAGTTGAGGTTATATATATGTATAGTAAAATATGACCAAATGTACAAAAAATGGTAAAGCTACATAACACATGTAATGTCTTGAGATTTCTATGTCTAGTAATAACATGTAAAACCTTTACCGTACATATGTAATGTACAGCTTCAAAAAAGTTATTGCTCGCTTCCCCTCAGGCCTTGAAATCATATTTACTTTAAATAATACGAAGTCAAACTAACGCGAAGTGCAATTAGTAAAACAAGAAAAGAGCTGTACTGTTTTTGACTCATTCTAAGTTTGAACAAAGAAATGCTGTCAAATTTTCCTAACTCGAATTTCCCAAATCTATGTCATATTCGAGTCAAAGAAAATTTCGGTAAAGGTTTATATTATCCCCCACCCCCTTCGGGGGGCTGGGGGGATTGAAACAGGAGGTCTCCCCCACCACTTTACCATAAAAGCTTTACGGCGGTCTCACCCCCTTGAAAAATTATGAGGGTTCAAAGTTTATTATTTTGTTGATTTTCATATGCTTGGGGGTATGTAAATGTAATTTGGATATAAATTTTCAAAGAATATTCGAAAATGAAAACAATGAAAACTACATAGGAACAATGAATAATTTATATAAAAAATTATTTAAATATTTGT
>NW_020439005.1:448585-454287 GCF_000699045.2 Agrilus planipennis | reverse complement strand
TTAAATACATTGTGCATTTAATATAGATCAATATGGCCCTTTACAGCATGTAATTTAAATGAATATTTTCGAAGATATTACAGATTTAATATGCAGGGACATAGCGGTTGCGGCAGTACCGGCCGGGAGGCCGGTTTGTATTGTCTAATGACAAAAAAACTGTGAATGTTGTATATAAAGACATTCTGTAGTATATTTAGTATGTTCAGGAGGTATCTTTTGAAGATTTCCCCTTCTCGATAATAATCTGAACAAAACAAAAATATACATATTTAGTATCAGCATTGCACCCGTGCGAAGCTGGGGCGGGTCGCTAGTTAGTAATAATAAGTAATCCATTAAATTTTATTAGACTTTATAGTGTTGGAAAATTGGAAAATTACAGAACTTTGCAATCCCATAACTTTTTATAGGGGTGTGACCGCCGCGAACTTTTTATGGTGGTTTACTCAGGAAGACCTCCTCTTTCAATCCGGGGGTGGGGGGATAATCTAGACCTTTACCCTCTTACAACTATACTTCATTTGTGTTGTCCTTTGCTGCTGCCACCATAGATGACTTTACAAAAAGGTAGGTACCACTATTCTTTGGATTTGCAGGTCTCAAGCACTTGATACACTCCAAATAATGTTGTTTATTTCAGACTATTCAAATTATAACACAATTATTTTAATCTAGATTAGACTTTCGGTGATATAAACTCGATATGACCAACTAATATTCAAATTATTCCAAGTCTTATTTGTCTTTCCCACTCCTGAAAGAGTCCTTCTTATTACCCAGGCAAACATACCTGGTATAAAACATTAAAAATGCATTTACACTTTACATCGATAAATTATTTATCATTTACGTTATCGGCGTATTATGAAGTCAAAGACATCCATACACGCATAATAATATACTAAATACAGCGTATGCACGTATTTATGTATGTATAGGTGTGAATAATAATTGAATGCAGAGTTTGTAGCACGTTATTATTCTTGGAAGCGCATAGAAGAAGGCATTGTGTACACTCGGGTAATCAGGAAGGGTGGGGAAGGATACGTGTGTAATCGTAATCGCATTCGATTTTAAAACAGCGGTTTTCACTTTCTTCTAACAAACAACACAGCGAGGCAATCTAATAACAACCTAAAGCTGAAATGTACGATAAGAAAACAGTTTTCGAAATATAAGTTTCATGTTCTACATTTTGTTAAACATTGGGTTATAAAATGTTAAATTCCGCTCCTTTGGGTGCACCTGAATTTCCTCTAAAGTTTATCGCCTCGCGTAAATCTACATTTACATTCCTTTTTTAGAATTCCATACCAGAACGGTACAAGTATAAAGGAAGACGTTTATTATGAAGAAACTTCGAACCGAAGTCTCATAAAGGATTCAATGAATCCTCAGACAGGATAGTGGTTTTATGAATTCTATTTAGATGCCTTTTCTCCAATAACATTGTTCCAACTGTATGTTATCCTCAGATAGGGTTGCCATCCGTCCGGGTTTCCCCGGATTTGTCCTAGTTTAGAGGGCATCCGGGGAGCGTCCGCGGGGGGGCTTCATTTGTAGTCCTGGTTTAAAAATTTAAAGTCTTGGGCCGCCCGCCACACACGTAAAAGAAATCTAACTGATTATTAAAACAATTTGTAACAAACTGTAATAAGAGTAATAAGAATACTTATTTAATATTTGGNTAGAAAGAGAGGAAAAAGCTGCATCCCAACTGACACACCTATCAAGAATAAAACTGAAAAAGATTTCTTTGAAAGAGAACGCAAGAAGTTAAGAAAGGGAAAGAAAAAGAAAGTATCAGAAAAAAAGTAATTCCTTATAACAGACTGAAGACTGAAAAAAATACTAGTTCTATTTAGTGATGATGAGAGTGATGTAGAAAACATCCTAATATCTTCCTCAGATAGTTTAACATCTGAGGACGAACTGGCTCTTAATCACTTCGTGAAAGCGAAAAGGGACGATTTTGTAGTCGTCCAATTTGTTGGAAAACAACTAACAAAGCATTATGTTGGAAAATTACTTACAGATATTGAGGATAATGAATATGACGTTAGCTACTTACGTAGAAATGGCAAAGTTGACAATCATTTCTATTTTCCACTTGAACCGGATACGGCAACGCTACCGTTAGAGGATATTAGAATTGTGCTTCCTCTTGTAAATGTTGGCGAAAGAAAGACGAAACGTCAGAATAATGTCCATACTTTCCCAAAAAATATTTTGAAGAAGTTGCATATTTATTAGAAGTTAAATCCTTTATCTTATTTTGTTAATTTCCTATTATTTTATCTTGTAACATTGCGCACCTTACCCTGTAACGGACTACCCCAGGTACGGGGCTCAGTGTTACAATCGACTGATTTATTAAATGCACGAGTGCCATTTTTTTGTTTTTAGTTAGAAAATATGATTATTAGGTACACAGGTACTTGTTTTCGAAGTTTTTTATTTAACATATTATCCATTAATAACAATTTCCATCCGTTATTTGGCCCAATAATTTTATCGCTAAAATTGATTTTTGTTAAAATTATTTTACTTTAAAAAAAAAAATTAATGGAGTAAATATGGTAGGATGATAATTTTATATTACCACTAGTACTATTGAAGTTAATTAATGAATCCCCTGATGACCATTGCAATTGTCACGTAACCTTCCCGAATGCAATTAAAGGTTTGCACCTTTTACTTACATATGTATGTACAATGCAGTGTAATAACATTTGACATATTAGTAAAAATAAATTACTAATTTTCACTAATTAAAAGTAAATAAAATGAAGGACAATTAATAATGAATTAAAAATAACTGCGATAATTTTTAGTTAAATTAATAAGGAACAGTTTATATTTATTTGTTATATTCTCAATTTAAACCTCAATTATATTGATATTTACTGTTTGTTTAACTTGAAGTGAGTGTGTAAAGTGATAATTAATATACTATCAATCACAAACCAAAAAGTACTCGTTTCAATTACCCAATGAAAATAATTCACAATAAATCCGTAGAACCATACAATAAACTGTTTAAAAAAAATAAAGAATTGATAAAAATTAGGACAAACCAAAGAGTTTTAGGGAAGATTCGTTCAGGATAGAAAAGAGTGGAGGTTTAATCAATCTTAGGGCGGACGATCTTATGTTTTTTCATTCTTTTCTTTTTTTTTTTGACTTTCTATGTAGGTAATTATAATAATAGCAGATTTACAATAGTTGTTTTCTGATTAAATAACCGAACACTTAGTTACAGCTCCTAGCTTCAATGCAACAATTATTTTTGTGCTTAACGATGCGAACAGAAGATTATGGTAGCGGCGCAAAGAAGCGCAAAAAATAGAGCGAATCTGCTTCGGATTGACCTTCACGGCTAGTGAAACTAACTCCACCAAATTACTATAATAAGAACAACAACAACAATGTTGCTTCTTACAATAACACAGAAACCTGCATTCAAAAGAAAAATCCGTTCGAAAAGAAACGTTTGATGAAAGTGAATCTTCTAATAAAGTTTCACTACTTTCGATTTCATTTATCGACTTGATACAAAGAAACACACAACAGTTTTTAAAATTATTGGTACATCTGCATATTTATACTGGCAAATTATGGAGTTGAATGCGCAAATTTACTTCAACAAAACAGCTTAATTTTGCTACAATATTTCCAGCGGACAACAGCTTGTCAGTCTATTTTTACGTTAGAAAACTGAGATGCACCGGATAGTCATTTTGCCGTACCGGAGAAGCGTGTACCCGGCATTAGTTGTGCCGCGTATCCGGTAAAATCACTACAGTAAATGGTGTATGTTTTCGTTCTGGCGGGCATTCTATCAAATACAACTAGGGTTGCCACCTTTTCAGGCTTTACATAAAGTATTTCTCGACTAAAAGGTTAAAAAAAAGTACTCAGAATAAAAATAAAGTATTTTATTTTTTATTTTTAAACATATTTTTTGTTACACCTACCAGCCAGTAACAAATTGCTGTCGCTCTTAAATACATTAATAGCCTCTAAACATGGCAAACAAAGATTTAAGTAAACTAAAAGTTTATTTTTAATTAGTTTTAATCAAACTTTATTCCTGTCGTCCCACCACTTTGCGTTCATAACAGAGAATACTCTTTCTGTAAATACTGAAGTGGCCGGAACGGACAGCAAAAGTGACACTACTCTGAACAGACTTGGGAAATCAGGTTGTTCCGTAAATATGGCTTTGTCAATGAAACTGGCGTTCAAAAACATAGAAACATTCTCAAAAATACTGTAGTGTGCAATATTATTGATGTAAAAATACTCCGAATTTCGAATAATCGTTTACAAAATTACGATGTTTACTTAAGGCCTTAAATAAAGTATTTTTGTGTACTTTATGTGTCTCATAAAATATAACGTACGCACAGTCGAAATAGAGTACAATACTTTATAACAAAGTACGGGTGGCAACCCTAAATACAACCCTTATCAACGTCCTAAACCATATTAAGTGCCATCCGAAAAGCCGTTTAAACACTAAACCAAACAAATTTTAATTCTTACTTGGCGGATTTTTTTTCTGCAAAATGACAAAATCATACTAATAAATTATTGTTAAACAAAACCTGATATATTAACAAGCAAAAGAAATTGTAGCAATTTGGTCATACTGATGCATATAAAAGCTGTATCGGAATAACAAATAATTTAGTATAGTGATCAATAAATAATACAAATTAGGACAAACTACCTATCCCAATACAATCTCAATTACTAATATTCATTAGGTAAGTATGTATTTTTTTACAGTTATTAAATTACCATCGGGTACCAAGGTATTTGACAGCACATTAGTACGGACTTGATTCCTTTTCGCTTTATATGTAGATCCTGTAACCTTGCATAAAACTCTTTGCCAATGAGTAAGTATTCAATTTTGCTTTAGATTATCACTTTTGGTACATCCTTCGTATTGTAACATTTCTTAGGACGAATACAACAACTGTCTACTGTACGTACACACACACGAAAAAGTTTTTGTAGGTGTACATGTGTGTATATGTGCGAATTGATAGTTTAGTGGCCATGACTTTCGGTTGTCTTTCAGAAATACAAATACATATTGAAATATTGCCAAATTTACATTTCTTTGGTAAACATTTTAGGTACACATTTTACATAACGTAAATTTTGCTAATAAATACAACGCTTTCTTTACTCAAAAGGCGGATTGTGTAAGTGGAATGTAAACAGTGAATTTACTGCATTTTACTTTAATTTTAGTACTGTTTTTAGTCCAACATATACTTCTAGACAGGGACGTAACCACCTTTTTTTTTGTATGGCCCAAGGTGGGTACACCTAGGGTTGCCACCCGTACTTTATTATAAAGTATTGTATTCTATTTCGACTGTGCGTACGTTATACTTTACAAGACACACAAAGTACGCAAAAATACCTTATTTAAGGCCTTAAGTAAACATCATAATTTTGTAAGCGATTATTCGAAATTCAGAGTATTTTTACATCAATAATATTGCACAGAAAAATGACAAGCTATATTTACGGAACAACCTGATTTCCCAAATCTGTTCAAGGTAGTGTCACTTTTGCTGTCCGTTCCGGCCACTTCAGCATTTACAGAAAGAGTATTCTCTGTTATGAACGCAAAGTGGCGGGACGACAGGAATAAAGCTTCATTAAAACTAATTAAA
>NW_020439005.1:438037-447349 GCF_000699045.2 Agrilus planipennis | reverse complement strand
TAGCAAGGAGATCGGGCTGAAACTATAGCTACAAGCTATCCAAGGATGGTACTATAGAATGTCACCTCAAGGTAGGCCTAGTGGCGTCATCTCTTGGTTAGGCCGGAAACTTATCAATCCACCCTCGTATTTTTACAAGTTAATATTCAACGGAGACCAAGACATGGACCAGAATATTCAATGTATGAACCCACCCGAGTTCACCCGTATCTATGCCCCTGCTTCTAGGTAATCACGCATATCTAAACTTAACAATAAAATTATCACAGTTGAGATCAAAAATAGAACATGAACGACATCTACAAAGCAAACAAAATATGTTATTCTCAATTATTTTTTGAACCGTTGAAATGAAGGTGGTGTATGAAATGGATAAAAATTATTTTACAGCAGGAGAGCAGGGCCGTAAGAGAGACCCTCGAGACCCGTGCAGGATACCAGGATGCGGGACAAGAAACGATCCTTTGCTAAAGCGCTCTATGATCCTGTTGTAAAGCAATTTTTACTTACTTTCCATACGTACTCGTAATAAGAAAGGAGGTCCTAGCATGCAGATCACATAAAAAACGTAATAAAGCTAACAATAATTAGCAGTAACTAAACAAAACAAATCTATAAAACTATTTTTTGACATAGAAAATACAATTTATGTATAATACTGTACATAAGTAGTGTACTAATTTGTTAAAAAAAAATATGATTACAATGAATATTTCTGTATTTCCTAGAATTATCTGTTCCAATTATTTTTATCTCATCATATTTAAGTACTTATTTTTATGTGTTTACTATCATCACACCACTTTGTTAAGATAATTTTGTTGCAGTTCATTGGCTGCGCAAAATTCACTTCCATTTTATTTTGTAAAAATTAAACAACATGCGATAAGATGATACACCTACAAAAATACTGTAAATAAAAAAAAATGAAATCATTATGAAGACGTAATTTGTTGTAAATGGAGGTAATTATTGACAATTATTCTGGAAAATTTTAACTCACTTGAAAAATACATATTCTATTTTGTGTGATAAGAAACGTAATTAGGTAATTACTCGCCTTTTTAACTCATAGTTTACACGAACAGTTAGTTTTTTGTCCTTCTATTTAAAATAGTGATTAATGACTAATCTTAATAAGCGTTGCTGGAGAGTCACGTTGCTGAAACGAGTAGTCACTGTTCACTTGGTGACTTTCTACGACTGATAATGTTTTATTGTTTTTGTCTGGTTGTAGTTTCCTGTTTTTTGTTTTGATTCATAATTCACCTTATTTATATGTAACAGAACTGGAATGGTCATTGAATAATGCAGCCGTTTTTAATATCTTCGACTTGTTGTCAACTACTTGGGTTTCTGAGAATCCAAACTGAATAATTAAACAAGTTTGCAGAGCCGTATGTCGGATTTGTATGCAAAACCTTATCACATCAGCATATATACATATATATATATATATACAGAATAACTGACAACACTCGTACATTCATTATAAGTACACACATTCTGAAAATTTCCACCGAAATATCTCACGTTCGATAATAATTTTGAATTTTTCAGTTTTGCTAATAAACCACATAATTTTTATAAAAAAAAATCATTAACATTAATGTTCACAAACGACTTTCCTTATACTAGCAAAACCAAGACGAAGACCGAACGAACTAGACGAAGATTAAAACCAAAACCAAATATGCAAGACCAACGCCAAATACGTAAGACTAAATGAAAAATTATTATTACTTCCAGTGGATTTATGAGTATAAATATTTAAACTATTTAAAGCAACTCAGAATATTTTTCCATGTTCAATTTACTTTGGTAGATTTTAACACTACTAGGTATATAGGTACGAGGGTGCGTTTTTAAGTTTGCGGAATGGGTAGGTGGGTCATCAGTAAAGGTACATACTCCAGTCATTACGAATTCAGCAACTCATAATTAGTATAAATACCACGTTTTATCGTAATTAGGTAAGTAGTCTTTGAACTATCGTCGACGAAATAAGTCAATCAGGAACAAATTGAGAAATGTGGAGAAACTATTATAAAGTTCCTTACCAAGCAAGGAAAATCATCAATCCATACTGGAAGAAATGTCATCGGTTTACGGGAATTCTTGCCCAGGTAAAATCATGGTTTACAAGTGACATACCTTCTTTAAGCAAGGCAGAAACTCACTTGAAGATCACACACGGCCAGGCCGGCCGATCGAGGTGACCACTCCGAAAATCATTCAAAAAGTCTAAAAATTAATACTAGAAAACGCCCGTCTTAAAAAGAAACAGTTCGCAGAAATGGTAAGACTATCACATACAACCATTTTCAAAATTCATCACGATCATTTTGGAATGACTAACGTCAGCCTCAAAATCAACAGCGTGTGGAGTGTTTNGACTTTCCTTATACTAGCAAAACCAAGACGAAGACCGAACGAACTAGACGAAGATTAAAACCAAAACCAAATATGCAAGACCAACGCCAAATACGTAAGACTAAATGAAAAATTATTATTACTTCCAGTGGATTTATGAGTATAAATATTTAAACTATTTAAAGCAACTCAGAATATTTTTCCATGTTCAATTTACTTTGGTAGATTTTAACACTACTAGGTATATAGGTACGAGGGTGCGTTTTTAAGTTTGCGGAATGGGTAGGTGGGTCATCAGTAAAGGTACATACTCCAGTCATTACGAATTCAGCAACTCATAATTAGTATAAATACCAACTATCGTCGACGAAATAAGTCAATCAGGAACAAATCGAGAAATGTGGAGAAACTGTTATAAAGTTCCTTACCAAGCAAGGAAAATCAGTTCAATCCATACTGGAAGAAATGTCATCGGTTTACGGGAATTCTTGCCCAGGTAAAACCATGGTTTACAAGTGGCATACCCTCTTTAAGCAAGATAGAAACTTACTTGAAGACGACCCACTGCCAGGCCGGCCGATCGAGGTGACCACTCCGAAAATAATTCAAAAAGTCGAAAAATTAATACTAGAAGATGCCCGTCTTAAAAAGAAACAGTTCGCAGAAATGGTAAGACTATCAGATACAACCATTTTCAAAATTCATCACCATCATCTTGGAATGACTAACGTCAGCCTCAAAATCAGCAGCGTGTGGAGTGTTTTCGAGCGTTTTTGGACCTCTGTAGTGAAGATAATGATGGAGTATTGACTCGAAATGTTACTGGGAACGAAACTTGGGTTCATCGTTATGAACCTAACTCTAAACCATACTCTATGCAGTGGCGCAAAAAAGGCAAACCACTGCCCAAGAAGGTTAAGGCGTCACAATCGGTTGGGAAATGACGACAATCTTTTGGGACTCCTGTTGAGCGATTATAAAGATAAATGTGTCTCCATAACCAAAACCGTGCAGCATGGCCTAGAGATTTAGACCATTGCTTAGTATTCGGGAGTACGCCGGTTCGATTCTGGGTCCGTCTGCCTTGGTCCAAGTTTTTTTGTGGTTTCCTTGGATCACTTAGGCAAATGCTGAGGCAGTATTATTCCAAAGATAATCTTTTATTCTCTTGTGTCTTCATTTCGTCCGTCTCATCTTTCTCACCCGAACCACCACTCACCCATTCCCACGATTCCTGAAAGCAGGCTGAAGAGGGCCTTCCGCCCTACCTCCCGGCGTCGTCCGGAGGAACTGCCCGCCCACCAGCATTACTGGCTGGACGGGAATGAAACACCCAAAAGTTTTTTTTTCCATAACCGGTGAATACTACGTTTCAATCCTAGAGCGGTTAAAAGAAGCAGTCACCTGCAGAAGGTTTGGGCTTTGATATTTTGGCTCACCCACCCCACAGTCCTGACCTAGCTCCCAGCCATTACTACCTATTCCCAAACTTGAAAAAAGTCTTCGTATGAAGAAATTTTCAAACGACGAAGAAGTGAAGGATGTAGTTTCGGCGACAAAACATTTTTTTTTCGAAGATATACGTAAGTTAATTGAAAGATCGGAAAAAAGTATAGGAGTAGCAGATAAATACATATTGAAAAGGAAAAATATATTGTACTTTTATTTTCACTTCTTGCCCCCCATTCTACGAACATAAAGACGCCCCCTTGTGTATGAAAAAATAATTTTACCGCTGTTTGAAAAAGGGATTTACGAGAATGTCCTCGGAGTAACCGTTTTTTAATCCTTTGTCTGGATAACACATGGTTGAAATATAAATACAAACTATTTTTCTAACCTTTTTACTCCTTTCAATTACCTTGCACTATTTTTCTCGCTAATAGGTCAATTTGTGCGTTGAAGGAAGGGTAATTTTTCGAATTTTCACAACCTACACTATTTTCTGTAAGACAAGCTTGCACGTATGACAAAAAAATTTCAGTTTTTAAGACAATTATTACGTCGATAATGCTTACAAGAATTATTTAAAAAAAAAATAACTATCAGATTAAATCAGCAAAACCACGACTTAACACACAAGATACCAAGACTGGGACAGTCTTAGTCTAACTTTCCTCTTCACTAATCAACTAGTACCTACATATGTATATGTACCATAATTACTCAAATAATTACGGTATCCTTTAAAATACAAATGTTCTTCAGTTTAAAGAGTACAAAACAGCGATTTTATCGCAAGCTTTTCTTGTTAATTTTGTTATGTTAAAAGCAATTTGAATGCAATTGGCAATTTGGTACCTATCTTCTGATAATTATGTATATATTACAAAACATTATACATATAGAAAGTGACCATCACTGCAAATTAAGTAACAAAGTACATAGAAAATAACATTAAAACTTACAAGTTAGCGTAATGAATTTTAATGGTGAAAAACCGTAAATCGCTGCTTGAACAACTCGCATACTGTATCATTTTCCAATACAAAAGCTTTTTTCTGGTATCGATACATATTTAAATTGTTTAAACAGTTTATAAGAACGCCTTATACCTACATTGTAAATGCATTATGTAATCGTTTTTAGCTATTAAATCAATGGAAATCTTTTGGTATGTAAATTAAGCTTTTGATGGTTAAACATACCTATACATGTAAATACACTACCCGATAAACAGCTTTATACACACACATACATCAGTTAAACATTTTCTCCTCGGATATTAGAGAAAGTTTTAAAAATGCCACCTAACGCTTTCTCCGTTGATATTTTCCACTTTCATACTGGTTTATTTCAGTCATCAATGACTTTACGTAACTGTTAAGCAAATTGTGTATAAAAAACACTTCGTGATACAACTGTATGGATGATTATATCTTTGCAAACACATAATTTACAACTCGTCACGATTGTTAACAATAAATGTTTACGATTGAAATATTGTTTGTTTCTAGGTAATCATGAATAAAATTTTTGTAATTAGAGGACCTGAACATATTTAGATATTTTCTATGGAAAACCTTACTCATTTGCCTCTACAATTTGTCTGGCTACTGTTGATTATTAATTTTTAACAATATTCTGTAAGGTTTCTATCTAGAGAGATAGATAAGTCAGGATGAAAGCAGAGGAGATAGTGCAGGGTCGAGTCGCCTTCAATACAAAGAAGTCACTTCTATGCTCGCAAACTGTTAATTTAGAAATTTGAAGAAAATTGTTAAAGGTGTATGTTTGGAGCCCGGCGCTGTACGGGTGCGAAATATGAACGGTGGGCGCGACGGAAAAGAAAAGGTTAGAAGTGTTCAAAATGTGTTGTTATCGGCGAATGAAGAGGTATTAGAAAGAATAGGAGAACAGAGGACTCTGAGGAAGTCAATAAAAAATAAGCGAGATAGGTTGGTAGGACACCTTCTCAGGCATGGAGATCTAGTCAGAAACCTATTAGAGGCAGAAACAGGAGTTAACAGGAGTAGAGGTATACCTGGATCAGATTACTGTTAGCAAATGGTTAAGGATGTGGGTTGTTCTAGTTTTAGGGAAATGAGAAGATTAGCTCAGGATAGGAAAGAGTGGAGGTGCGTGTCCAACCAGTCTTAAGACATTATGTAAAAATCAGTATTTAAAGTTTAAGAAAAATTAGAAATGTTTTTGCAAATTAGCCCACTGTCCAAGTTATCATGTATGCATACGTTCAGAGTACATTTCTCTGGGGTCTTGGACTAAAAAGTCATAGTGGTGCATAATATAAGTTGATGACAATTATTAAACGAATATAGTATAATTGGAGTACCGAGTTGGTTTTTCCCGATTATTTNCAGAATATTCTGGAATTATTTCAGTTTCTGATAACCAGTATTTTTTTTCAAAATTTAGATTTTTTAAAAATTAATAAATGCTATCGTTAATGTTAACTATGAGACATTGACGAACTGAAATTGTCGAGTCATTTAAACCTTACGCAGGGGGTAATATGGTAAATAGAGAAGTAGACACTTCGCTACTATGGGTTAAATTTTTATTACGTAAATTAAATTATAAATTGCAATTATATTAACGCATCTGAGGATAAATATTCTACCACAATTAGCGTTAAATATATGCCTGTAGAAAACTCGGGTGACTGTATGGTTGCATATACCTCTGAATGGTGATAGTAATTTCTCAGCAATAGGGTTACTCGCTTGATGTAGTATTGAACTCTCCTACACTGATTTTAAATCTGACCCACAATTAAAGCTATACAATCTTCTTTAAAGTTTGTTCAAGAATAATATTATGTTATTTATAACCACATTAAATTTAGAGACTGCTTTGTTACAATTTTGATTCTTCAAACCTACTGTTTGGAACATAAAAAAATATTTTGTGTTGTAATATTATGATGCATCTTCAATTTTTTTTTTAATTTTTTTTACAGTTTTAAAGCAAAAAGTAGTGATTGCTTAATGGCACCTAATAAATCACCCTAATCTGAGGAACATTGGTTGTCTACCTTATTGCTTTTAGGTCATGCAGTTCCCTAAAAAAATCAAAATATTTCTGTTTGTTTAACATCTAACAGAAATCGAGCTTCGTGCTTTTCTTTAGAACACCCTCAACTATCATTTGTCCGAAGTGCAGGTTCTAACTCATTACTATGGGACTGGAATGTATTTAAATAATTTTTTTTTAAATAAATATGTGATATAGAAAAACAAAAATGTTGTTGTCTAAGGGAAGGAAAAGGTACGGAAAGAGCGAATATAAAAAATAGGAGACAAAAATTAGAAGAAATGACTGATTTTAGATATCTAGAAAGTCAGATAACTCGGCTATCAAATAACTGATACTAATTACTAAATAGTTTCTATCTACAAAATTTTGTCAAACTTGGCTAGCTGTCATTAAATGATCTATTTAACAGTGTTAGTTGGAAAGATTAGAATAGTGGAAGTTGGCTAACCGCAATAAATAACACATTATGAGCAATCTTCCTCTATCAACGCTTTTAATGGGAAGTTGAAACCAAAACCGTCGTACTTACAACCGCAGGAGATTCATGTTTGATCAAATGGAGTAATTTAGGATTGACTATGATAAGATACACATATTTATAAATAAAATACAAAAACTATTATCAAATACGTCACAGGAACATTATACGACAACAAACAGAAAAATTAAATTTTACGATTAAGAATTACACGAACATATGTTCGTAATCAAAGGGGAATTTTAGGGATAAAAAGTACCAAATCATTAAGTCCTGTTACCAAAATAACATACGGAGTACTTACGATTAAATGTATGATAACGTTAAACATTAATTGTAAAAATTTACAACGAATTATCCTCCCAGGTTTTGACCATTGATTTGTGTACCTTATAATAACTGATGTCAGATTTATCAAGTACATTTTAGAGCGTTTGCCTTCTATCATGGGATATCCTGAGAATAGGGTTATTAGGTTCTGTTAGGGTAGATTAGATTAGGTTATATTATTATTTAAAGGGTGGTAGGTGTAATATGCCATAAGCCATAACATGAACCTGCTGCAGTTGAGGTACATGGTGATAACTTTAAGTCTGTTGCGAGCTTTAGTTCTCGCGGCAATTATTGAATTTGCCCAAAAAGTTCTCATCAGGATATCATTATTTTCATTTTTATTTTTACGCTTTTTCTTATTCTAAAAAAAGACAGTTGGCGCAGCAGAAAAGAAAAGGTTAGAAGCATTCGAAATGTGATGTTACAGGCGAATGATGAGGATACCGTGGATAGAGAAGGTTAGAAATGAAGAGGTATTAGAAAGAGTAGGAGAACAGAAGACTCTATGGAGGTCAATAAGAAATAGGCGAGATAGGTTTGTAGGACACCTTCTCAGGCATGAAGGTCTAGTCAGAGACATATTAGAGGCAGAAACAAGAGTTAGGAGGGGTAGAGATAGACCTAGATTAGATTACTGTTTGCAAATAGTTAAGGATATGGGTTGTTCTAGTTTTAGGGAAATGCGAAGATTAGCTGAGGGTAGGAAAGAGTGGAGGTGCGTGTCCAACCAGTCTGACGACCTTATGATGATGACCTATTTATTCTATAAGAAGTAGGTTTGATACCAATTTTGAAGTAGGCGATTGTTCAATATGTGGTCAATGTTCATGGCAAATACACTAAGAATATACAAAAAACGAGTTGTATTTCTAATGACTCTACTAGCTTTGGAATTTCCTGCAGCAATAATTAGTAAGTAGCAAAGCGAATTTGCAAATACATATCTGTACGTAATATTATGTGCAGTATGTTAGATACCTCTCATATTTTATCACTGGTCCATGTTATTTAATACCAAAGTTATGTATCTAATGTTAAAAGTGCACTTTTCAATAACTTCTTTCAAATAACACTAATCTTAACCTTATATCATATTTCTTGTAACTTGTATTCATTTCGTTTTCCATTTTTTTGTGTCATTAATTTGTAGCCTGGTCTAGCTTAAAATCACCCCTTTTCTCATATTTCATTCTATTGCTGTTCGCTTGTTTCTGTCATCTGTGTACTTAAAACCTCTAGTTTATCGCTTGTGAGAAAACTCAAGATTCTTTTACATATCCATTTCAGTTTCAAAATTCATTATTGATAGATTTATTGCAGTTTCACTTCTCAACCTTATTTTTCTATGTCTCAACGAATACCGTAAGTAAAAAATGTCTAAAAGCATCTTGGGGGTAAAAACAGTTGTATATTTAAAAACATACTCAAGTCAGTCAATCAGTCAGTTGCAGTTTAGACCTTCACTTAATCAGAACCTCTAATTTTAACATTGTACAACCATCACTGTACCAAAGTAAGGGACAAATAAATTAGTTTAACTTACTTCGCTCGCCCCTTTTATTATTAAGGAATTGTTATTGTGTCGGCAAACACATAGAAAAGACTGCCTGGTGTCAGAAGCCCTGACATTA